>NW_027443919.1:0-251864 GCF_048569485.1 Anomaloglossus baeobatrachus | reverse complement strand
AGGTAGAAAAGGATTAACATTTTATTAACACATACGTCCCGCATTCAGGAGGCTTGTTACTTAAACGTTACTAACATTTGTAAAGAGTTCATCTCCTCAACGGTGGGACGCTACCGGTTTCAGTGGTAGCGGAGACTCAACCTGCTCTGTTGCAGCCTCTACCCACGACAGTCCAGTCCCGGATCCCATCAACCCGCCACCGAAACAACCTGACCGTCTGCAAACCTATGGTGGGTCTGTGAGCAGGTTAAGGTCCCGGGCATTATTTTAGACGACTCTGGTGGGCACAGGAGGTGCAAGTATATACAATGCACTAGTTCGTGTTGGTCACGCCAGTCCTGTGACCGTGGTCCACTTTTACTATATATATAATCAAACAACAAAGTCCATGTACCGGGTGTACACACTGTAAAGAATCTGGTTGCAAATTAGGTAACTTCTTCGTTCATTTAAACCCTTATTGATTATGCATTTATTTACTAACATTTTCTATATAGAAAATAACAAACTGTGGAAAACAACAAACAAAAGCACCGATACTAACAATTCTATGGGATCGTTAAACTAATGGCATTTTTAACATTTTTCACCATTCTTCTCTGTACCTCTGTGGAGGCTGACCAAAGTTAGCATGGGTCGAGCTCCTTAACTCTGGACCCTCATCCCCTTCTGGTGGCATAGCAGCACGCTCTACAGGTTCCTCGCCCTCAGTGTTAGGTGTTTCGTGTAAGACCCTACGTGTGCGTGGCAAAGCTATAGGCGCTACTCTAGGTGCTGGAGTGGGTGCAGTGTCAGTAAGCCTTTCCTGTTCTGGTTCTTCCACTGGTTGTGGGATTGTTAACACAGGGACTATTACTGCTCCATTCTGCATAGGCCAATCTGCCGGAAAATCACCTAGAATGGTACGGGTCACTCTTTTTCTTCCTTCCACCACTGAAACCTGGGCCTGACGTTCATCTGCCACTCTTAAGGGTTCTGGTCACTTCTTCAGATGAACTCGGGATACTATAGCCTTGGTCCTTCCTTGATCCTTGCTGATTAGGCAGGTCTTTTGGTTATCAATACATATTGCTCTTTTTCCCACTGATCATTTAACTTGTGCAGCTTTCTCTTTCTTTTTAACACAATCTTGCCAGGGGCGAAGGGGGTTGCTTTTGCTTGTTTGTTAAAGTTTCTTTCTTGCCGTTACAGGGATAGATTCAAACGCTCTTCACCGTACGTCTGGATCTGCTTATACTTTCTCTGGCGACGTGAGTCCCAATCCTCTCCGGGAGCGTAAGTCTCAGGCAATTCAACTTCCATCTGCAGATCTACCGGAAGTCGTGCAGGCCGAGCTCTCATCAGGTAAGCTGGGGTACACTTGGTGGATCCCACCGGAATGTTGTTATAAATGTCTACCAAGTCTGGTAGCTTTTCAGGGCACTGGCTCCGTTCCGCCAGGGGAAGGGTTTTCAGCAGATTGATCACCAGATGTTTCATCTTCTCACACATTCCATTCGTCTGCACATGATAGGGTGTGGTGCGTATCTTCTTGCACCCATACAGACTGCAGAACTCCTGGAAGATTTCAGCCTCAAATTTGGGGCACATGCCACATCATGCAGAGAAGAGCATACATATAAAGAAGGAAAAAGCTCCGCATGTAAACATGTGCACACCAGGAATTAGATATATCAATGAATAAACCTTAAAAATGAAACTTTATTAAATGCCAAACACCAGAAACAAGGTTAAAAACATTTAAAATGACACAAAAAAAGCCCCAGAACATAGTTGCCATAAGTAATAGCCACAATGGAGAGTACAATTATACACTATAGACCCCTAAAGCGATAAATAGCAAAACACAGCAGCAGAAAACACATATACATATATGTTTCACAAGGGAGATGATAATGGCCTCAAATAACCACCATATAATAATGAAACATCACAATAGTTATGAAATAAATCACTATCAAAAGGGGAACCCAATAGACTACAAAGTAGTATGAAGAAACTATTGTGTGGTGTGGTAGAGAGGCCAAAGTTAGTCCAGAGTCTGGAAATACTATGCCCAAGGTGGGAACTCCTTGATTAGTGCATGGAGAGATTAATGTTACCCTTAACAAGGACAGAAGGCTGTAAGGAGGTCAATGACAAGCTGGGGATGGAGGCTAGGTGACCCAATGTTATGGGTAAGATGGAGTGCCACCGCTGCAATGGGGAATACCCGGTGGTGATGGTGTGGGCAGCCAGATGTTTAACCCCTCCATGGATAGGGGGAATGCCCCTTGAAGGCTCCGTCCTCGTCGGGTAAATTGTCAAGACGCTTGAAGCTCCTTCCTGACCTAGAATCCACGTACCCCGTCATGCCCTGGCCCCTGCCTGGTGATGTCATAAATCCACCGGCTGTCTTCCTCGACAGTCCGTGCCCCTTGTCACGATCCCCCTGCGACCGGGTTCCAGCTCCTACCAGGCCCAGACCAACGTCTGCCACCTAGTATTCTCAAGGAGCCCTGCTCCCGCCCTCCTCTCACTTTCACCTCTAACACTACACTCTCCTTTTCTAATTCTCCTGACCTCCCCTTACCAACACCCCAAAGTGGGCGAACCTATTCCCATTCCCTTCAGGTCAGCCACTGGTGGGTGTGGTGCAGAGTGTTTCTAGGATTTTGATTAGCTTGTTCTTGGCAACACCAAAGGTCAGAGACCCGTAACCAAGGAGGCGGTGGATACTGTGTAGAAGGGCAGATTGCACAATACCCTGTGATGACCTGATATCCAAATCCATTTTAAAGCCATTTCAAAGGCATTTTGCGCATACATGAAATGAACACATTTTTCTCCAAAACTATAACACATGCAAGCTTGTCCTGTTTGGTGGAGATGATATTTAATAAAATAAGTAGAAATCCACTAAAAGTTTTGTTTGGTTATCTTGCAATCCCGAGATAATCGTCTCCATGCTCCAAATCCATTTTAAAGCCATTTTTAAGGCATTTCGCGCATACATGAAATGAACACATTTTTCTCCAAAACTATAACAGATGCAAGCTTGTCCTGTTTGGTGGAGATGATATTTAATAAAATAAGTAGAAATCCACTAAAAGTTTTGTTTGGTTATCTTGCAATCCCGAGATAATCGTCTCCATGCTCCAAATCCATTTTAAAGCCATTTTTAAGGCATTTCGCGCATACATGAAATGAACACATTTTTCTCCAAAACTATAAAAGCCATTAAAAGCCAGGACAAGCTTGCATCTGTTATAGTTTTGGAGAAAAATGTGTTCATTTCATGTATGCGCGAAATGCCTTAAAAATGGCTTTAAAATGGATTTGGAGCATGGAGACGATTATCTCGGGATTGCAAGATAACCAAACAAAACTTTTAGTGGATTTCTACTTATTTTATTAAATATCATCTCCACCAAACAGGACAAGCTTGCATCTGTTATAGTTTTGGAGAAAAATGTGTTCATTTCATGTATGCGCGAAATGCCTTAAAAATGGCTTTAAAATGGATTTGGAGCATGGAGACGATTATCTCGGGATTGCAAGATAACCAAACAAAACTTTTAGTGGATTTCTACTTATTTTATTAAATATCATCTCCACCAAACAGGACAAGCTTGCATCTGTTATAGTTTTGGAGAAAAATGTGTTCATTTCATGTATGCGCGAAATGCCTTAAAAATGGCTTTAAAATGGATTTGGAGCATGGAGACGATTATCTCGGGATTGCAATATAACCAAACAAAACTTTTAGTGGATTTCTACTTATTTTATTAAATATCATCTCCACCAAACAGGACAAGCTTGCATCTGTTATAGTTTTGGAGAAAAATGTGTTCATTTCATGTATGCGCGAAATGCCTTAAAAATGGCTTTAAAATGGATTTGGAGCATGGAGACGATTATCTCGGGATTGCAAGATAACCAAACAAAACTTTTAGTGGATTTCTACTTATTTTATTAAATATCATCTCCACCAAACAGGACAAGCTTGCATCTGTTATAGTTTTGGAGAAAAATGTGTTCATTTCATGTATGCGCGAAATGCCTTAAAAATGGCTTTAAAATGGATTTGGAGCATGGAGACGATTATCTCGGGATTGCAAGATAACCAAACAAAACTTTTAGTGGATTTCTACTTATTTTATTAAATATCATCTCCACCAAACAGGACAAGCTTGCATCTGTTATAGTTTTGGAGAAAAATGTGTTCATTTCATGTATGCGCGAAATGCCTTAAAAATGGCTTTAAAATGGATTTGGAGCATGGAGACGATTATCTCGGGATTGCAAGATAACCAAACAAAACTTTTAGTGGATTTCTACTTATTTTATTAAATATCATCTCCACCAAACAGGACAAGCTTGCATCTGTTATAGTTTTGGAGAAAAATGTGTTCATTTCATGTATGCGCGAAATGCCTTAAAAATGGCTTTAAAATGGATTTGGAGCATGGAGACGATTATCTCGGGATTGCAATATAACCAAACAAAACTTTTAGTGGATTTCAACTTATTTTATTAAATATCATCTCCACCAAACAGGACAAGCTTGCATCTGTTATAGTTTTGGAGAAAAATGTGTTCATTTCATGTATGCGCGAAATGCCTTAAAAATGGCTTTAAAATGGATTTGAAGCATGGAGACGATTATCTCGGGATTGCAAGATAACCAAACAAAACCTTTAGTGGATTTCTACTTATTTTATTAAATATCATCTCCACCAAACAGGACAAGCTTGCATCTGTTATAGTTTTGGAGAAAAATGTGTTCATTTCATGTATGCGCGAAATGCCTTAAAAATGGCTTTAAAATGGATTTGGAGCATGGAGACGATTATCTCGGGATTGCAAGATAACCAAACAAAACTTTTAGTGGATTTCTACTTATTTTATTAAATATCATCTCCACCAAACAGGACAAGCTTGCATCTGTTATAGTTTTGGAGAAAAATGTGTTCATTTCATGTATGCGCGAAATGCCTTAAAAATGGCTTTAAAATGGATTTGGAGCATGGAGACGATTATCTCGGGATTGCAAGATAACCAAACAAAACTTTTAGTGGATTTCTACTTATTTTATTAAATATCATCTCCACCAAACAGGACAAGCTTGCATCTGTTATAGTTTTGGAGAAAAATGTGTTCATTTCATGTATGCGCGAAATGCCTTAAAAATGGCTTTAAAATGGATTTGGAGCATGGAGACGATTATCTCGGGATTGCAATATAACCAAACAAAACTTTTAGTGGATTTCTACTTATTTTATTAAATATCATCTCCACCAAACAGGACAAGCTTTCATCTGTTATAGTTTTGGAGAAAAATGTGTTCATTTCATGTATGCGCGAAATGCCTTAAAAATGGCTTTAAAATGGATTTGGAGCATGGAGACGATTATCTCGGGATTGCAAGATAACCAAACAAAACCTTTAGTGGATTTCTACTTATTTTATTAAATATCATCTCCACCAAACAGGACAAGCTTGCATCTGTTATAGTTTTGGAGAAAAATGTGTTCATTTCATGTATGCGCGAAATGCCTTAAAAATGGCTTTAAAATGGATTTGGAGCATGGAGACGATTATCTCGGGATTGCAAGATAACCAAACAAAACTTTTAGTGGATTTCTACTTATTTTATTAAATATCATCTCCACCAAACAGGACAAGCTTGCATCTGTTATAGTTTTGGAGAAAAATGTGTTCATTTCATGTATGCGCAAAATGCCTTAAAAATGGCTTTAAAATGGATTTGGAGCATGGAGACGATTATCTCGGGATTGCAAGATAACCAAACAAAACTTTTAGTGGATTTCTACTTATTTTATTAAATATCATCTCCACCAAACAGGACAAGCTTGCATCTGTTATAGTTTTGGAGAAAAATGTGTTCATTTCATGTATGCGCGAAATGCCTTAAAAATGGCTTTAAAATGGATTTGGAGCATGGAGACGATTATCTCGGGATTGCAATATAACCAAACAAAACGTTTAGTGGATTTCTACTTATTTTATTAAATATCATCTCCACCAAACAGGACAAGCTTGCATCTGTTATAGTTTTGGAGAAAAATGTGTTCATTTCATGTATGCGCGAAATGCCTTAAAAATGGCTTTAAAATGGATTTGGAGCATGGAGACGATTATCTCGGGATTGCAAGATAACCAAACAAATCGTTTAGTGGATTTCTACTTATTTTATTAAATATCATCTCCACCAAACAGGACAAGCTTGCATCTGTTATAGTTTTGGAGAAAAATGTGTTCATTTCATGTATGCGCGAAATGCCTTAAAAATGGCTTTAAAATGGATTTGGAGCATGGAGACGATTATCTCGGGATTGCAAGATAACCAAACAAAACTTTTAGTGGATTTCTACTTATTTTATTAAATATCATCTCCACCAAACAGGACAAGCTTGCATCTGTTATAGTTTTGGAGAAAAATGTGTTCATTTCATGTATGCGCGAAATGCCTTAAAAATGGCTTTAAAATGGATTTGGAGCATGGAGACGATTATCTCGGGATTGCAAGATAACCAAACAAAACTTTTAGTGGATTTCTACTTATTTTATTAAATATCATCTCCACCAAACAGGACAAGCTTGCATCTGTTATAGTTTTGGAGAAAAATGTGTTCATTTCATGTATGCGCGAAATGCCTTAAAAATGGCTTTAAAATGGATTTGGAGCATGGAGACGATTATCTCGGGATTGCAAGATAACCAAACAAAACTTTTAGTGGATTTCTACTTATTTTATTAAATATCATCTCCACCAAACAGGACAAGCTTGCATCTGTTATAGTTTTGGAGAAAAATGTGTTCATTTCATGTATGCGCGAAATGCCTTAAAAATGGCTTTAAAATGGATTTGGAGCATGGAGACGATTATCTCGGGATTGCAATATAACCAAACAAAACTTTTAGTGGATTTCTACTTATTTTATTAAATATCATCTCCACCAAACAGGACAAGCTTGCATCTGTTATAGTTTTGGAGAAAAATGTGTTCATTTCATGTATGCGCGAAATGCCTTAAAAATGGCTTTAAAATGGATTTGGAGCATGGAGACGATTATCTCGGGATTGCAAGATAACCAAACAAAACTTTTAGTGGATTTCTACTTATTTTATTAAATATCATCTCCACCAAACAGGACAAGCTTGCATCTGTTATAGTTTTGGAGAAAAATGTGTTCATTTCATGTATGCGCGAAATGCCTTAAAAATGGCTTTAAAATGGATTTGGAGCATGGAGACGATTGTCTCGGGATTGCAAGATAACCAAACAAAACTTTTAGTGGATTTCTACTTATTTTATTAAATATCATCTCCACCAAACAGGACAAGCTTGCATCTGTTATAGTTTTGGAGAAAAATGTGTTCATTTCATGTATGCGCGAAATGCCTTAAAAATGGCTTTAAAATGGATTTGGAGCATGGAGACGATTATCTCGGGATTGCAAGATAACCAAACAAAACTTTTAGTGGATTTCTACTTATTTTATTAAATATCATCTCCACCAAACAGGACAATCTTGCATCTGTTATAGTTTTGGAGAAAAATGTGTTCATTTCATGTATGCGCGAAATGCCTTAAAAATGGCTTTAAAATGGATTTGGAGCATGGAGACGATTATCTCGGGATTGCAATATAACCAAACAAAACTTTTAGTGGATTTCTACTTATTTTATTAAATATCATCTCCACCAAACAGGACAAGCTTGCATCTGTTATAGTTTTGGAGAAAAATGTGTTCATTTCATGTATGCGCGAAATGCCTTAAAAATGGCTTTAAAATGGATTTGGAGCATGGAGACGATTATCTCGGGATTGCAAGATAACCAAACAAAACTTTTAGTGGATTTCTACTTATTTTATTAAATATCATCTCCACCAAACAGGACAAGCTTGCATCTGTTATAGTTTTGGAGAAAAATGTGTTCATTTCATGTATGCGCGAAATGCCTTAAAAATGGCTTTAAAATGGATTTGGAGCATGGAGACGATTATCTCGGGATTGCAAGATAACCAAACAAAACTTTTAGTGGATTTCTACTTATTTTATTAAATATCATCTCCACCAAACAGGACAAGCTTGCATCTGTTATAGTTTTGGAGAAAAATGTGTTCATTTCATGTATGCGCGAAATGCCTTAAAAATGGCTTTAAAATGGATTTGAAGCATGGAGACGATTATCTCGGGATTGCAAGATAACCAAACAAAACTTTTAGTGGATTTCTACTTATTTTATTAAATATCATCTCCACCAAACAGGACAAGCTTGCATCTGTTATAGTTTTGGAGAAAAATGTGTTCATTTCATGTATGCGCGAAATGCCTTAAAAATGGCTTTAAAATGGATTTGGAGCATGGAGACGATTATCTCGGGATTGCAAGATAACCAAACAAAACTTTTAGTGGATTTCTACTTATTTTATTAAATATCATCTCCACCAAACAGGACAAGCTTGCATCTGTTATAGTTTTGGAGAAAAATGTGTTCATTTCATGTATGCGCGAAATGCCTTAAAATGGCTTTAAAATGGATTTGGAGCATGGAGACGATTATCTCGGGATTGCAAGATAACCAAACAAAACTTTTAGTGGATTTCTACTTATTTTATTAAATATCATCTCCACCAAACAGGACAAGCTTGCATCTGTTATAGTTTTGGAGAAAAATGTGTTCATTTCATGTATGCGCGAAATGCCTTAAAAATGGCTTTAAAATGGATTTGGAGCATGGAGACGATTATCTCGGGATTGCAAGATAACCAAACAAAACTTTTAGTGGATTTCTACTTATTTTATTAAATATCATCTCCACCAAACAGGACAAGCTTGCATCTGTTATAGTTTTGGAGAAAAATGTGTTCATTTCATGTATGCGCGAAATGCCTTAAAAATGGCTTTAAAATGGATTTGGAGCATGGAGACGATTATCTCGGGATTGCAATATAACCAAACAAAACTTTTAGTGGATTTCTACTTATTTTATTAAATATCATCTCCACCAAACAGGACAAGCTTGCATCTGTTATAGTTTTGGAGAAAAATGTGTTCATTTCATGTATGCGCGAAATGCCTTAAAAATGGCTTTAAAATGGATTTGGAGCATGGAGACGATTATCTCGGGATTGCAAGATAACCAAACAAAACTTTTAGTGGATTTCTACTTATTTTATTAAATATCATCTCCACCAAAGAGGACAAGCTTGCATCTGTTATAGTTTTGGAGAAAAATGTGTTCATTTCATGTATGCGCGAAATGCCTTAAAAATGGCTTTAAAATGGATTTGGAGCATGGAGACGATTATCTCGGGATTGCAAGATAACCAAACAAAACTTTTAGTGGATTTCTACTTATTTTATTAAATATCATCTCCACCAAACAGGACAAGCTTGCATGTGTTATAGTTTTGGAGAAAAATGTGTTCATTTCATGTATGCGCAAAATGCCTTTGAAATGGCTTTAAAATGGATTTGGAGCATGGAGACGATTATCTCGGTTTTGCAAGATAACCAAAAAAAACTTTTAGTGGATTTCTACTTATTTTATTAAATATCATCTCCACCAAACAGGACAAGCTTGCATCTGTTATAGTTTTGGAGAAAAATGTGTTCATTTCATGTATGCGCGAAATGCCTTAAAAATGGCTTTAAAATGGATTTGGAGCATGGAGACGATTATCTCGGGATTGCAAGATAACCAAACAAAACTTTTAGTGGATTTCTACTTATTTTATTAAATATCATCTCCACCAAACAGGACAAGCTTGCATCTGTTATAGTTTTGGAGAAAAATGTGTTCATTTCATGTATGCGCGAAATGCCTTAAAAATGGCTTTAAAATGGATTTGGAGCATGGAGACGATTATCTCGGGATTGCAAGATAACCAAACAAAACTTTTAGTGGATTTCTACTTATTTTATTAAATATCATCTCCACCAAACAGGACAAGCTTGCATCTGTTATAGTTTTGGAGAAAAATGTGTTCATTTCATGTATGCGCGAAATGCCTTAAAAATGGCTTTAAAATGGATTTGGAGCATGGAGACGATTATCTCGGGATTGCAAGATAACCAAACAAAACTTTTAGTGGATTTCTACTTATTTTATTAAATATCATCTCCACCAAACAGGACAAGCTTGCATGTGTTATAGTTTTGGAGAAAAATGTGTTCATTTCATGTATGCGCAAAATGCCTTTGAAATGGCTTTAAAATGGATTTGGAGCATGGAGACGATTATCTCAGGATGGCAATATAAACAAACGAAACTTTTAGTAGATTTCTACTTATTTTATTAAATATTATCTCCACCAAACAGGACAAGCTTGCATCTGTTATAGTTTTGGAGAAAAATGTGTTCATTTCATGTATGCGCGAAATGCCTTAAAAAATGGCTTTAAAATGGATTTGGAGCATGGAGACGATTATCTCGGTATTGCAAGATAACCAAACAAAACTTTTAGTGGATTTCTACTTATTTTAATAAATATCATCTCCACCAAACAGGACAAGCTTGCATCTGTTATAGTTTTGGAGAAAAATGTGTTCATTTCATGTATGCGCGAAATGCCTTAAAAATGGCTTTAAAATGGATTTGGAGCATGGAGACGATTATCTCGGGATTGCAAGATAACCAAACAAAACTTTTAGTGGATTTCTACTTATTTTATTAAATATCATCTCCACCAAACAGGACAAGCTTGCATCTGTTATAGTTTTGGAGAAAAATGTGTTCATTTCATGTATGCGCGAAATGCCTTAAAAATGGCTTTAAAATGGATTTGGAGCATGGAGACGATTATCTCGGGATTGCAAGATAACCAAACAAAACTTTTAGTGGATTTCTACTTATTTTATTAAATATCATCTCCACCAAACAGGACAAGCTTGCATGTGTTATAGTTTTGGAGAAAAATGTGTTCATTTCATGTATGCGCAAAATGCCTTTGAAATGGCTTTAAAATGGATTTGGAGCATGGAGACGATTATCTCAGGATGGCAATATAAACAAACGAAACTTTTAGTAGATTTCTACTTATTTTATTAAATATTATCTCCACCAAACAGGACAAGCTTGCATCTGTTATAGTTTTGGAGAAAAATGTGTTCATTTCATGTATGCGCGAAATGCCTTAAAAATGGCTTTAAAATGGATTTGGAGCATGGAGACGATTATCTCGGGATTGCAAGATAACCAAACAAATCGTTTAGTGGATTTCTACTTATTTTATTAAATATCATCTCCACCAAACAGGACAAGCTTGCATCTGTTATAGTTTTGGAGAAAAATGTGTTCATTTCATGTATGCGCGAAATGCCTTAAAAATGGCTTTAAAATGGATTTGGAGCATGGAGACGATTATCTCGGGATTGCAAGATAACCAAACAAAACTTTTAGTGGATTTCTACTTATTTTATTAAATATCATCTCCACCAAACAGGACAAGCTTGCATCTGTTATAGTTTTGGAGAAAAATGTGTTCATTTCATGTATGCGCGAAATGCCTTAAAAATGGCTTTAAAATGGATTTGGAGCATGGAGACGATTATCTCGGGATTGCAAGATAACCAAACAAAACTTTTAGTGGATTTCTACTTATTTTATTAAATATCATCTCCACCAAACAGGACAAGCTTGCATCTGTTATAGTTTTGGAGAAAAATGTGTTCATTTCATGTATGCGCGAAATGCCTTAAAAATGGCTTTAAAATGGATTTGGAGCATGGAGACGATTATCTCGGGATTGCAAGATAACCAAACAAAACTTTTAGTGGATTTCTACTTATTTTATTAAATATCATCTCCACCAAACAGGACAAGCTTGCATCTGTTATAGTTTTGGAGAAAAATGTGTTCATTTCATGTATGCGCGAAATGCCTTAAAAATGGCTTTAAAATGGATTTGGAGCATGGAGACGATTATCTCGGGATTGCAATATAACCAAACAAAACTTTTAGTGGATTTCTACTTATTTTATTAAATATCATCTCCACCAAACAGGACAAGCTTGCATCTGTTATAGTTTTGGAGAAAAATGTGTTCATTTCATGTATGCGCGAAATGCCTTAAAAATGGCTTTAAAATGGATTTGGAGCATGGAGACGATTATCTCGGGATTGCAAGATAACCAAACAAAACTTTTAGTGGATTTCTACTTATTTTATTAAATATCATCTCCACCAAACAGGACAAGCTTGCATCTGTTATAGTTTTGGAGAAAAATGTGTTCATTTCATGTATGCGCGAAATGCCTTAAAAATGGCTTTAAAATGGATTTGGAGCATGGAGACGATTGTCTCGGGATTGCAAGATAACCAAACAAAACTTTTAGTGGATTTCTACTTATTTTATTAAATATCATCTCCACCAAACAGGACAAGCTTGCATCTGTTATAGTTTTGGAGAAAAATGTGTTCATTTCATGTATGCGCGAAATGCCTTAAAAATGGCTTTAAAATGGATTTGGAGCATGGAGACGATTATCTCGGGATTGCAAGATAACCAAACAAAACTTTTAGTGGATTTCTACTTATTTTATTAAATATCATCTCCACCAAACAGGACAATCTTGCATCTGTTATAGTTTTGGAGAAAAATGTGTTCATTTCATGTATGCGCGAAATGCCTTAAAAATGGCTTTAAAATGGATTTGGAGCATGGAGACGATTATCTCGGGATTGCAATATAACCAAACAAAACTTTTAGTGGATTTCTACTTATTTTATTAAATATCATCTCCACCAAACAGGACAAGCTTGCATCTGTTATAGTTTTGGAGAAAAATGTGTTCATTTCATGTATGCGCGAAATGCCTTAAAAATGGCTTTAAAATGGATTTGGAGCATGGAGACGATTATCTCGGGATTGCAAGATAACCAAACAAAACTTTTAGTGGATTTCTACTTATTTTATTAAATATCATCTCCACCAAACAGGACAAGCTTGCATCTGTTATAGTTTTGGAGAAAAATGTGTTCATTTCATGTATGCGCGAAATGCCTTAAAAATGGCTTTAAAATGGATTTGGAGCATGGAGACGATTATCTCGGGATTGCAAGATAACCAAACAAAACTTTTAGTGGATTTCTACTTATTTTATTAAATATCATCTCCACCAAACAGGACAAGCTTGCATCTGTTATAGTTTTGGAGAAAAATGTGTTCATTTCATGTATGCGCGAAATGCCTTAAAAATGGCTTTAAAATGGATTTGAAGCATGGAGACGATTATCTCGGGATTGCAAGATAACCAAACAAAACTTTTAGTGGATTTCTACTTATTTTATTAAATATCATCTCCACCAAACAGGACAAGCTTGCATCTGTTATAGTTTTGGAGAAAAATGTGTTCATTTCATGTATGCGCGAAATGCCTTAAAAATGGCTTTAAAATGGATTTGGAGCATGGAGACGATTATCTCGGGATTGCAAGATAACCAAACAAAACTTTTAGTGGATTTCTACTTATTTTATTAAATATCATCTCCACCAAACAGGACAAGCTTGCATCTGTTATAGTTTTGGAGAAAAATGTGTTCATTTCATGTATGCGCGAAATGCCTTAAAATGGCTTTAAAATGGATTTGGAGCATGGAGACGATTATCTCGGGACTGCAAGATAACCAAACAAAACTTTTAGTGGATTTCTACTTATTTTATTAAATATCATCTCCACCAAACAGGACAAGCTTGCATCTGTTATAGTTTTGGAGAAAAATGTGTTCATTTCATGTATGCGCGAAATGCCTTAAAAATGGCTTTAAAATGGATTTGGAGCATGGAGACGATTATCTCGGGATTGCAAGATAACCAAACAAAACTTTTAGTGGATTTCTACTTATTTTATTAAATATCATCTCCACCAAACAGGACAAGCTTGCATCTGTTATAGTTTTGGAGAAAAATGTGTTCATTTCATGTATGCGCGAAATGCCTTAAAAATGGCTTTAAAATGGATTTGGAGCATGGAGACGATTATCTCGGGATTGCAATATAACCAAACAAAACTTTTAGTGGATTTCTACTTATTTTATTAAATATCATCTCCACCAAACAGGACAAGCTTGCATCTGTTATAGTTTTGGAGAAAAATGTGTTCATTTCATGTATGCGCGAAATGCCTTAAAAATGGCTTTAAAATGGATTTGGAGCATGGAGACGATTATCTCGGGATTGCAAGATAACCAAACAAAACTTTTAGTGGATTTCTACTTATTTTATTAAATATCATCTCCACCAAACAGGACAAGCTTGCATCTGTTATAGTTTTGGAGAAAAATGTGTTCATTTCATGTATGCGCGAAATGCCTTAAAAATGGCTTTAAAATGGATTTGGAGCATGGAGACGATTATCTCGGGATTGCAAGATAACCAAACAAAACTTTTAGTGGATTTCTACTTATTTTATTAAATATCATCTCCACCAAACAGGACAAGCTTGCATGTGTTATAGTTTTGGAGAAAAATGTGTTCATTTCATGTATGCGCAAAATGCCTTTGAAATGGCTTTAAAATGGATTTGGAGCATGGAGACGATTATCTCGGTTTTGCAAGATAACCAAAAAAAACTTTTAGTGGATTTCTACTTATTTTATTAAATATCATCTCCACCAAACAGGACAAGCTTGCATCTGTTATAGTTTTGGAGAAAAATGTGTTCATTTCATGTATGCGCGAAATGCCTTAAAAATGGCTTTAAAATGGATTTGGAGCATGGAGACGATTATCTCGGGATTGCAAGATAACCAAACAAAACTTTTAGTGGATTTCTACTTATTTTATTAAATATCATCTCCACCAAACAGGACAAGCTTGCATCTGTTATAGTTTTGGAGAAAAATGTGTTCATTTCATGTATGCGCGAAATGCCTTAAAAATGGCTTTAAAATGGATTTGGAGCATGGAGACGATTATCTCGGGATTGCAAGATAACCAAACAAAACTTTTAGTGGATTTCTACTTATTTTATTAAATATCATCTCCACCAAACAGGACAAGCTTGCATCTGTTATAGTTTTGGAGAAAAATGTGTTCATTTCATGTATGCGCGAAATGCCTTAAAAATGGCTTTAAAATGGATTTGGAGCATGGAGACGATTATCTCGGGATTGCAAGATAACCAAACAAAACTTTTAGTGGATTTCTACTTATTTTATTAAATATCATCTCCACCAAACAGGACAAGCTTGCATGTGTTATAGTTTTGGAGAAAAATGTGTTCATTTCATGTAGGCGCAAAATGCCTTTGAAATGGCTTTAAAATGGATTTGGAGCATGGAGACGATTATCTCAGGATGGCAATATAAACAAACGAAACTTTTAGTAGATTTCTACTTATTTTATTAAATATTATCTCCACCAAACAGGACAAGCTTGCATCTGTTATAGTTTTGGAGAAAAATGTGTTCATTTCATGTATGCGCGAAATGCCTTAAAAAATGGCTTTAAAATGGATTTGGAGCATGGAGACGATTATCTCGGTATTGCAAGATAACCAAACAAAACTTTTAGTGGATTTCTACTTATTTTAATAAATATCATCTCCACCAAACAGGACAAGCTTGCATCTGTTATAGTTTTGGAGAAAAATGTGTTCATTTCATGTATGCGCGAAATGCCTTAAAAATGGCTTTAAAATGGATTTGGAGCATGGAGACGATTATCTCGGGATTGCAAGATAACCAAACAAAACTTTTAGTGGATTTCTACTTATTTTATTAAATATCATCTCCACCAAACAGGACAAGCTTGCATCTGTTATAGTTTTGGAGAAAAATGTGTTCATTTCATGTATGCGCGAAATGCCTTAAAAATGGCTTTAAAATGGATTTGGAGCATGGAGACGATTATCTCGGGATTGCAAGATAACCAAACAAAACTTTTAGTGGATTTCTACTTATTTTATTAAATATCATCTCCACCAAACAGGACAAGCTTGCATGTGTTATAGTTTTGGAGAAAAATGTGTTCATTTCATGTATGCGCAAAATGCCTTTGAAATGGCTTTAAAATGGATTTGGAGCATGGAGACGATTATCTCAGGATGGCAATATAAACAAACGAAACTTTTAGTAGATTTCTACTTATTTTATTAAATATTATCTCCACCAAACAGGACAAGCTTGCATCTGTTATAGTTTTGGAGAAAAATGTGTTCATTTCATGTATGCGCGAAATGCCTTAAAAATGGCTTTAAAATGGATTTGGAGCATGGAGACGATTATCTCGGGATTGCAAGATAACCAAACAAAACTTTTAGTGGATTTCTACTTATTTTATTAAATATCATCTCCGACCAAACAGGACAAGCTTGCATCTGTTATAGTTTTGGAGAAAAATGTGTTCATTTCATGTATGCGCGAAATGCCTTAAAAATGGCTTTAAAATGGATTTGGAGCATGGAGACGATTATCTCGGGATTGCAAGATAACCAAACAAAACTTTTAGTGGATTTCTACTTATTTTATTAAATATCATCTCCACCAAACAGGACAAGCTTGCATCTGTTATAGTTTTGGAGAAAAATGTGTTCATTTCATGTATGCGCGAAATGCCTTAAAAATGGCTTTAAAATGGATTTGGAGCATGGAGACGATTATCTCGGGATTGCAAGATAACCAAACAAAACTTTTAGTGGATTTCTACTTATTTTATTAAATATCATCTCCACCAAACAGGACAAGCTTGCATGTGTTATAGTTTTGGAGAAAAATGTGTTCATTTCATGTATGCGCAAAATGCCTTTGAAATGGCTTTAAAATGGATTTGGAGCATGGAGACGATTATCTCGGGATTGCAAGATAACCAAAAAAAACTTTTAGTGGATTTCTACTTATTTTATTAAATATCATCTCCACCAAACAGGACAAGCTTGCATCTGTTATAGTTTTGGAGAAAAATGTGTTCATTTCATGTATGCGCGAAATGCCTTAAAAATGGCTTTAAAATGGATTTGGAGCATGGAGACGATTATCTCGGGATTGCAAGATAACCAAACAAAACTTTTAGTGGATTTCTACTTATTTTATTAAATATCATCTCCACCAAACAGGACAAGCTTGCATCTGTTATAGTTTTGGAGAAAAATGTGTTCATTTCATGTATGCGCGAAATGCCTTAAAAATGGCTTTAAAATGGATTTGGAGCATGGAGACGATTATCTCGGGATTGCAAGATAACCAAACAAAACTTTTAGTGGATTTCTACTTATTTTATTAAATATCATCTCCACCAAACAGGACAAGCTTGCATGTGTTATAGTTTTGGAGAAAAATGTGTTCATTTCATGTATGCGCAAAATGCCTTTGAAATGGCTTTAAAATGGATTTGGAGCATGGAGACGATTATCTCAGGATGGCAATATAAACAAACGAAACTTTTAGTAGATTTCTACTTATTTTATTAAATATTATCTCCACCAAACAGGACAAGCTTGCATCTGTTATAGTTTTGGAGAAAAATGTGTTCATTTCATGTATGCGCGAAATGCCTTAAAAAATGGCTTTAAAATGGATTTGGAGCATGGAGACGATTATCTCGGGATTGCAAGATAACCAAACAAAACTTTTAGTGGATTTCTACTTATTTTAATAAATATCATCTCCACCAAACAGGACAAGCTTGCATCTGTTATAGTTTTGGAGAAAAATGTGTTCATTTCATGTATGCGCGAAATGCCTTAAAAATGGCTTTAAAATGGATTTGGAGCATGGAGACGATTATCTCGGGATTGCAAGATAACCAAACAAAACTTTTAGTGGATTTCTACTTATTTTATTAAATATCATCTCCACCAAACAGGACAAGCTTGCATCTGTTATAGTTTTGGAGAAAAATGTGTTCATTTCATGTATGCGCGAAATGCCTTAAAAATGGCTTTAAAATGGATTTGGAGCATGGAGACGATTATCTCGGGATTGCAAGATAACCAAACAAAACTTTTAGTGGATTTCTACTTATTTTATTAAATATCATCTCCACCAAACAGGACAAGCTTGCATGTGTTATAGTTTTGGAGAAAAATGTGTTCATTTCATGTATGCGCAAAATGCCTTTGAAATGGCTTTAAAATGGATTTGGAGCATGGAGACGATTATCTCAGGATGGCAATATAAACAAACGAAACTTTTAGTAGATTTCTACTTATTTTATTAAATATTATCTCCACCAAACAGGACAAGCTTGCATCTGTTATAGTTTTGGAGAAAAATGTGTTCATTTCATGTATGCGCGAAATGCCTTAAAAATGGCTTTAAAATGGATTTGGAGCATGGAGACGATTATCTCGGGATTGCAAGATAACCAAACAAAACTTTTAGTGGATTTCTACTTATTTTATTAAATATCATCTCCACCAAACAGGACAAGCTTGCATCTGTTATAGTTTTGGAGAAAAATGTGTTCATTTCATGTATGCGCGAAATGCCTTAAAAATGGCTTTAAAATGGATTTGGAGCATGGAGACGATTATCTCGGGATTGCAAGATAACCAAACAAAACTTTTAGTGGATTTCTACTTATTTTATTAAATATCATCTCCACCAAACAGGACAAGCTTGCATCTGTTATAGTTTTGGAGAAAAATGTGTTCATTTCATGTATGCGCGAAATGCCTTAAAAATGGCTTTAAAATGGATTTGGAGCATGGAGACGATTATCTCGGGATTGCAAGATAACCAAACAAAACTTTTAGTGGATTTCTACTTATTTTATTAAATATCATCTCCACCAAACAGGACAAGCTTGCATCTGTTATAGTTTTGGAGAAAAATGTGTTCATTTCATGTATGCGCGAAATGCCTTAAAAATGGCTTTAAAATGGATTTGGAGCATGGAGACGATTATCTCGGGATTGCAAGATAACCAAACAAAACTTTTAGTGGATTTCTACTTATTTTATTAAATATCATCTCCACCAAACAGGACAAGCTTGCATCTGTTATAGTTTTGGAGAAAAATGTGTTCATTTCATGTATGCGCGAAATGCCTTAAAAATGGCTTTAAAATGGATTTGGAGCATGGAGACGATTATCTCGGGATTGCAATATAACCAAACAAAACTTTTAGTGGATTTCTACTTATTTTATTAAATATCATCTCCACCAAACAGGACAAGCTTGCATCTGTTATAGTTTTGGAGAAAAATGTGTTCATTTCATGTATGCGCGAAATGCCTTAAAAATGGCTTTAAAATGGATTTGGAGCATGGAGACGATTATCTCGGGATTGCAAGATAACCAAACAAAACTTTTAGTGGATTTCTACTTATTTTATTAAATATCATCTCCACCAAACAGGACAAGCTTGCATCTGTTATAGTTTTGGAGAAAAATGTGTTCATTTCATGTATGCGCGAAATGCCTTAAAAATGGCTTTAAAATGGATTTGGAGCATGGAGACGATTATCTCGGGATTGCAAGATAACCAAACAAAACTTTTAGTGGATTTCTACTTATTTTATTAAATATCATCTCCACCAAACAGGACAAGCTTGCATCTGTTATAGTTTTGGAGAAAAATGTGTTCATTTCATGTATGCGCGAAATGCCTTAAAAATGGCTTTAAAATGGATTTGGAGCATGGAGACGATTATCTCGGGATTGCAAGATAACCAAACAAAACTTTTAGTGGATTTCTACTTATTTTATTAAATATCATCTCCACCAAACAGGACAAGCTTGCATGTGTTATAGTTTTGGAGAAAAATGTGTTCATTTCATGTATGCGCAAAATGCCTTTGAAATGGCTTTAAAATGGATTTGGAGCATGGAGACGATTATCTCGGGATTGCAAGATAACCAAACAAAACTTTTAGTGGATTTCTACTTATTTTATTAAATATCATCTCCACCAAACAGGACAAGCTTGCATCTGTTATAGTTTTGGAGAAAAATGTGTTCATTTCATGTATGCGCGAAATGCCTTAAAAATGACTTTAAAATGGATTTGGAGCATGGAGACGATTATCTCGGGATTGCAAGATAACCAAACAAAACTTTTAGTGGATTTCTACTTATTTTATTAAATATCATCTCCACCAAACAGGACAAGCTTGCATGTGTTATAGTTTTGGAGAAAAATGTGTTCATTTCATGTATGCGCAAAATGCCTTTGAAATGGCTTTAAAATGGATTTGGAGCATGGAGACGATTATCTCAGGATGGCAATATAAACAAACGAAACTTTTAGTAGATTTCTACTTATTTTATTAAATATCATCTCCACCAAACAGGACAAGCTTGCATCTGTTATAGTTTTGGAGAAAAATGTGTTCATTTCATGTATGCGCGAAATGCCTTAAAAATGGCTTTAAAATGGATTTGGAGCATGGAGACGATTATCTCGGGATTGCAAGATAACCAAACAAAACTTTTAGTGGATTTCTACTTATTTTATTAAATATCATCTCCACCAAACAGGACAAGCTTGCATCTGTTATAGTTTTGGAGAAAAATGTGTTCATTTCATGTATGCGCGAAATGCCTTAAAAATGGCTTTAAAATGGATTTGGAGCATGGAGACGATTATCTCGGGATTGCAATATAACCAAACAAAACTTTTAGTGGATTTCTACTTATTTTATTAAATATCATCTCCACCAAACAGGACAAGCTTGCATGTGTTATAGTTTTGGAGAAAAATGTGTTCATTTCATGTATGCGCAAAATGCCTTTGAAATGGCTTTAAAATGGATTTGGAGCATGGAGACGATTATCTCAGGATGGCAATATAAACAAACGAAACTTTTAGTAGATTTCTACTTATTTTATTAAATATCATCTCCACCAAACAGGACAAGCTTGCATCTGTTATAGTTTTGGAGAAAAATGTGTTCATTTCATGTATGCGCGAAATGCCTTAAAAATGGCTTTAAAATGGATTTGGAGCATGGAGACGATTATCTCGGGATTGCAAGATAACCAAACAAAACTTTTAGTGGATTTCTACTTATTTTATTAAATATCATCTCCACCAAACAGGACAAGCTTGCATCTGTTATAGTTTTGGAGAAAAATGTGTTCATTTCATGTATGCGCGAAATGCCTTAAAAATGGCTTTAAAATGGATTTGGAGCATGGAGACGATTATCTCGGGATTGCAATATAACCAAACAAAACTTTTAGTGGATTTCTACTTATTTTATTAAATATCATCTCCACCAAACAGGACAAGCTTGCATCTGTTATAGTTTTGGAGAAAAATGTGTTCATTTCATGTATGCGCGAAATGCCTTAAAAATGGCTTTAAAATGGATTTGGAGCATGGAGACGATTATCTCGGGATTGCAAGATAACCAAACAAAACTTTTAGTGGATTTCTACTTATTTTATTAAATATCATCTCCACCAAACAGGACAAGCTTGCATCTGTTATAGTTTTGGAGAAAAATGTGTTCATTTCATGTATGCGCGAAATGCCTTAAAAATGGCTTTAAAATGGATTTGGAGCATGGAGACGATTATCTCGGGATTGCAAGATAACCAAACAAAACTTTTAGTGGATTTCTACTTATTTTATTAAATATCATCTCCACCAAACAGGACAAGCTTGCATGTGTTATAGTTTTGGAGAAAAATGTGTTCATTTCATGTATGCGCAAAATGCCTTTGAAATGGCTTTAAAATGGATTTGGAGCATGGAGACGATTATCTCGGGATTGCAAGATAACCAAACAAAACTTTTAGTGGATTTCTACTTATTTTATTAAATATCATCTCCACCAAACAGGACAAGCTTGCATCTGTTATAGTTTTGGAGAAAAATGTGTTCATTTCATGTATGCGCGAAATGCCTTAAAAATGACTTTAAAATGGATTTGGAGCATGGAGACGATTATCTCGGGATTGCAAGATAACCAAACAAAACTTTTAGTGGATTTCTACTTATTTTATTAAATATCATCTCCACCAAACAGGACAAGCTTGCATCTGTTATAGTTTTGGAGAAAAATGTGTTCATTTCATGTATGCGCGAAATGCCTTAAAAATGGCTTTAAAATGGATTTGGAGCATGGAGACGATTATCTCGGGATTGCAAGATAACCAAACAAAACTTTTAGTGGATTTCTACTTATTTTATTAAATATCATCTCCACCAAACAGGACAAGCTTGCATCTGTTATAGTTTTGGAGAAAAATGTGTTCATTTCATGTATGCGCGAAATGCCTTAAAAATGGCTTTAAAATGGATTTGGAGCATGGAGACGATTATCTCGGGATTGCAATATAACCAAACAAAACTTTTAGTGGATTTCTACTTATTTTATTAAATATCATCTCCACCAAACAGGACAAGCTTGCATGTGTTATAGTTTTGGAGAAAAATGTGTTCATTTCATGTATGCGCAAAATGCCTTTGAAATGGCTTTAAAATGGATTTGGAGCATGGAGACGATTATCTCAGGATGGCAATATAAACAAACGAAACTTTTAGTAGATTTCTACTTATTTTATTAAATATCATCTCCACCAAACAGGACAAGCTTGCATCTGTTATAGTTTTGGAGAAAAATGTGTTCATTTCATGTATGCGCGAAATGCCTTAAAAATGGCTTTAAAATGGATTTGGAGCATGGAGACGATTATCTCGGGATTGCAAGATAACCAAACAAAACTTTTAGTGGATTTCTACTTATTTTATTAAATATCATCTCCACCAAACAGGACAAGCTTGCATCTGTTATAGTTTTGGAGAAAAATGTGTTCATTTCATGTATGCGCGAAATGCCTTAAAAATGGCTTTAAAATGGATTTGGAGCATGGAGACGATTATCTCGGGATTGCAATATAACCAAACAAAACTTTTAGTGGATTTCTACTTATTTTATTAAATATCATCTCCACCAAACAGGACAAGCTTGCATCTGTTATAGTTTTGGAGAAAAATGTGTTCATTTCATGTATGCGCGAAATGCCTTAAAAATGGCTTTAAAATGGATTTGGAGCATGGAGACGATTATCTCGGGATTGCAAGATAACCAAACAAAACTTTTAGTGGATTTCTACTTATTTTATTAAATATCATCTCCACCAAACAGGACAAGCTTGCATCTGTTATAGTTTTGGAGAAAAATGTGTTCATTTCATGTATGCGCGAAATGCCTTAAAAATGGCTTTAAAATGGATTTGGAGCATGGAGACGATTATCTCGGGATTGCAAGATAACCAAACAAAACTTTTAGTGGATTTCTACTTATTTTATTAAATATCATCTCCACCAAACAGGACAAGCTTGCATCTGTTATAGTTTTGGAGAAAAATGTGTTCATTTCATGTATGCGCGAAATGCCTTAAAAATGGCTTTAAAATGGATTTGGAGCATGGAGACGATTATCTCGGGATTGCAAGATAACCAAACAAAACTTTTAGTGGATTTCTACTTATTTTATTAAATATCATCTCCACCAAACAGGACAAGCTTGCATGTGTTATAGTTTTGGAGAAAAATGTGTTCATTTCATGTATGCGCAAAATGCCTTTGAAATGGCTTTAAAATGGATTTGGAGCATGGAGACGATTATCTCGGGATTGCAAGATAACCAAACAAAACTTTTAGTGGATTTCTACTTATTTTATTAAATATCATCTCCACCAAACAGGACAAGCTTGCATCTGTTATAGTTTTGGAGAAAAATGTGTTCATTTCATGTATGCGCGAAATGCCTTAAAAATGACTTTAAAATGGATTTGGAGCATGGAGACGATTATCTCGGGATTGCAAGATAACCAAACAAAACTTTTAGTGGATTTCTACTTATTTTATTAAATATCATCTCCACCAAACAGGACAAGCTTGCATCTGTTATAGTTTTGGAGAAAAATGTGTTCATTTCATGTATGCGCGAAATGCCTTAAAAATGGCTTTAAAATGGATTTGGAGCATGGAGACGATTATCTCGGGATTGCAAGATAACCAAACAAAACTTTTAGTGGATTTCTACTTATTTTATTAAATATCATCTCCACCAAACAGGACAAGCTTGCATCTGTTATAGTTTTGGAGAAAAATGTGTTCATTTCATGTATGCGCGAAATGCCTTAAAAATGGCTTTAAAATGGATTTGGAGCATGGAGACGATTATCTCGGGATTGCAAGATAACCAAACAAAACTTTTAGTGGATTTCTACTTATTTTATTAAATATCATCTCCACCAAACAGGACAAGCTTGCATGTGTTATAGTTTTGGAGAAAAATGTGTTCATTTCATGTATGCGCAAAATGCCTTTGAAATGGCTTTAAAATGGATTTGGAGCATGGAGACGATTATCTCAGGATGGCAATATAAACAAACGAAACTTTTAGTAGATTTCTACTTATTTTATTAAATATTATCTCCACCAAACAGGACAAGCTTGCATCTGTTATAGTTTTGGAGAAAAATGTGTTCATTTCATGTATGCGCGAAATGCCTTAAAAATGGCTTTAAAATGGATTTGGAGCATGGAGACGATTATCTCGGGATTGCAAGATAACCAAACAAAACTTTTAGTGGATTTCTACTTATTTTATTAAATATCATCTCCACTAAACAGGACAAGCTTGCATCTGTTATAGTTTTGGAGAAAAATGTGTTCATTTTATGTATGCGCGAAATGCCTTAAAAATGGCTTTAAAATGGATTTGGAGCATGGAGACGATTATCTCGGGATTGCAAGATAACCAAACAAAACTTTTAGTGGATTTCTACTTATTTTATTAAATATCATCTCCACCAAACAGGACAAGCTTGCATCTGTTATAGTTTTGGAGAAAAATGTGTTCATTTCATGTATTCGCGAAATGCCTTAAAAATGGCTTTAAAATGGATTTGGAGCATGGAGACGATTATCTCGGGATTGCAAGATAACCAAACAAAACTTTTAGTGGATTTCTACTTATTTTATTAAATATCATCTCCACCAAACAGGACAAGCTTGCATCTGTTATAGTTTTGGAGAAAAATGTGTTCATTTCATGTATGCGCGAAATGCCTTAAAAATGGCTTTAAAATGGATTTGGAGCATGGAGACGATTATCTCGGGATTGCAAGATAACCAAACAAAACTTTTAGTGGATTTCTACTTATTTTATTAAATATCATCTCCACCAAACAGGACAAGCTTGCATCTGTTATAGTTTTGGAGAAAAATGTGTTCATTTCACGTATGCGCGAAATGCCTTAAAAATGGCTTTAAAATGGATTTGGAGCATGGAGACGATTATCTCGGGATTGCAAGATAACCAAACAAAACTTTTAGTGGATTTCTACTTATTTTATTAAATATCATCTCCACCAAACAGGACAAGCTTGCATCTGTTATAGTTTTGGAGAAAAATGTGTTCATTTCATGTATGCGCGAAATGCCTTAAAAATGGCTTTAAAATGGATTTGGAGCATGGAGACGATTATCTCGGGATTGCAAGATAACCAAACAAAACTTTTAGTGGATTTCTTCTTATTTTATTAAATATCATCTCCACCAAACAGGACAAGCTTGCATGTGTTATAGTTTTGGAGAAAAATGTGTTCATTTCATGTATGCGCAAAATGCCTTTGAAATGGCTTTAAAATGGATTTGGAGCATGGAGACGATTATCTCAGGATGGCAATATAAACAAACGAAACTTTTAGTAGATTTCTACTTATTTTATTAAATATTATCTCCACCAAACAGGACAAGCTTGCATCTGTTATAGTTTTGGAGAAAAATGTGTTCATTTCATGTATGCGCGAAATGCCTTAAAAATGGCTTTAAAATGGATTTGGAGCATGGAGACGATTATCTCGGGATTGCAAGATAACCAAACAAAACTTTTAGTGGATTTCTACTTATTTTATTAAATATCATCTCCACTAAACAGGACAAGCTTGCATCTGTTATAGTTTTGGAGAAAAATGTGTTCATTTCATGTATGCGCGAAATGCCTTAAAAATGGCTTTAAAATGGATTTGGAGCATGGAGACGATTATCTCGGGATTGCAAGATAACCAAACAAAACTTTTAGTGGATTTCTACTTATTTTATTAAATATCATCTCCACCAAACAGGACAAGCTTGCATCTGTTATAGTTTTGGAGAAAAATGTGTTCATTTCATGTATGCGCGAAATGCCTTAAAAATGGCTTTAAAATGGATTTGGAGCATGGAGACGATTATCTCGGGATTGCAAGATAACCAAACAAAACTTTTAGTGGATTTCTACTTATTTTATTAAATATCATCTCCACCAAACAGGACAAGCTTGCATGTGTTATAGTTTTGGAGAAAAATGTGTTCATTTCATGTATGCGCAAAATGCCTTTGAAATGGCTTTAAAATGGATTTGGAGCATGGAGACGATTATCTCAGGATGGCAATATAAACAAACGAAACTTTTAGTAGATTTCTACTTATTTTATTAAATATCATCTCCACCAAACAGGACAAGCTTGCATCTGTTATAGTTTTGGAGAAAAATGTGTTCATTTCATGTATGCGCGAAATGCCTTAAAAATGGCTTTAAAATGGATTTGGAGCATGGAGACGATTATCTCGGGATTGCAAGATAACCAAACAAAACTTTTAGTGGATTTCTACTTATTTTATTAAATATCATCTCCACCAAACAGGACAAGCTTGCATCTGTTATAGTTTTGGAGAAAAATGTGTTCATTTCATGTATGCGCGAAATGCCTTAAAAATGGCTTTAAAATGGATTTGGAGCATGGAGACGATTATCTCGGGATTGCAATATAACCAAACAAAACTTTTAGTGGATTTCTACTTATTTTATTAAATATCATCTCCACCAAACAGGACAAGCTTGCATCTGTTATAGTTTTGGAGAAAAATGTGTTCATTTCATGTATGCGCGAAATGCCTTAAAAATGGCTTTAAAATGGATTTGGAGCATGGAGACGATTATCTCGGGATTGCAAGATAACCAAACAAAACTTTTAGTGGATTTCTACTTATTTTATTAAATATCATCTCCACCAAACAGGACAAGCTTGCATCTGTTATAGTTTTGGAGAAAAATGTGTTCATTTCATGTATGCGCGAAATGCCTTAAAAGTGGCTTTAAAATGGATTTGGAGCATGGAGACGATTATCTCGGGATTGCAAGATAACCAAACAAAACTTTTAGTGGATTTCTACTTATTTTATTAAATATCATCTCCACCAAACAGGACAAGCTTGCATCTGTTATAGTTTTGGAGAAAAATGTGTTCATTTCATGTATGCGCGAAATGCCTTAAAAATGGCTTTAAAATGGATTTGGAGCATGGAGACGATTATCTCGGGATTGCAAGATAACCAAACAAAACTTTTAGTGGATTTCTACTTATTTTATTAAATATCATCTCCACCAAACAGGACAAGCTTGCATCTGTTATAGTTTTGGAGAAAAATGTGTTCATTTCATGTATGCGCGAAATGCCTTAAAAATGGCTTTAAAATGGATTTGGAGCATGGAGACGATTATCTCGGGATTGCAAGATAACCAAACAAAACTTTTAGTGGATTTCTACTTATTTTATTAAATATCATCTCCACCAAACAGGACAAGCTTGCATCTGTTATAGTTTTGGAGAAAAATGTGTTCATTTCATGTATGCGCGAAATGCCTTAAAAATGGCTTTAAAATGGATTTGGAGCATGGAGACGATTATCTCGGGATTGCAAGATAACCAAACAAAACTTTTAGTGGATTTCTACTTATTTTATTAAATATCATCTCCACCAAACAGGACAAGCTTGCATGTGTTATAGTTTTGGAGAAAAATGTGTTCATTTCATGTATGCGCAAAATGCCTTTGAAATGGCTTTAAAATGGATTTGGAGCATGGAGACGATTATCTCGGGATTGCAAGATAACCAAACAAAACTTTTAGTGGATTTCTACTTATTTTATTAAATATCATCTCCACCAAACAGGACAAGCTTGCATCTGTTATAGTTTTGGAGAAAAATGTGTTCATTTCATGTATGCGCGAAATGCCTTAAAAATGACTTTAAAATGGATTTGGAGCATGGAGACGATTATCTCGGGATTGCAAGATAACCAAACAAAACTTTTAGTGGATTTCTACTTATTTTATTAAATATCATCTCCACCAAACAGGACAAGCTTGCATCTGTTATAGTTTTGGAGAAAAATGTGTTCATTTCATGTATGCGCGAAATGCCTTAAAAATGGCTTTAAAATGGATTTGGAGCATGGAGACGATTATCTCGGGATTGCAAGATAACCAAACAAAACTTTTAGTGGATTTCTACTTATTTTATTAAATATCATCTCCACCAAACAGGACAAGCTTGCATCTGTTATAGTTTTGGAGAAAAATGTGTTCATTTCATGTATGCGCGAAATGCCTTAAAAATGGCTTTAAAATGGATTTGGAGCATGGAGACGATTATCTCGGGATTGCAAGATAACCAAACAAAACTTTTAGTGGATTTCTACTTATTTTATTAAATATCATCTCCACCAAACAGGACAAGCTTGCATGTGTTATAGTTTTGGAGAAAAATGTGTTCATTTCATGTATGCGCAAAATGCCTTTGAAATGGCTTTAAAATGGATTTGGAGCATGGAGACGATTATCTCAGGATGGCAATATAAACAAACGAAACTTTTAGTAGATTTCTACTTATTTTATTAAATATTATCTCCACCAAACAGGACAAGCTTGCATCTGTTATAGTTTTGGAGAAAAATGTGTTCATTTCATGTATGCGCGAAATGCCTTAAAAATGGCTTTAAAATGGATTTGGAGCATGGAGACGATTATCTCGGGATTGCAAGATAACCAAACAAAACTTTTAGTGGATTTCTACTTATTTTATTAAATATCATCTCCACTAAACAGGACAAGCTTGCATCTGTTATAGTTTTGGAGAAAAATGTGTTCATTTTATGTATGCGCGAAATGCCTTAAAAATGGCTTTAAAATGGATTTGGAGCATGGAGACGATTATCTCGGGATTGCAAGATAACCAAACAAAACTTTTAGTGGATTTCTACTTATTTTATTAAATATCATCTCCACCAAACAGGACAAGCTTGCATCTGTTATAGTTTTGGAGAAAAATGTGTTCATTTCATGTATGCGCGAAATGCCTTAAAAATGGCTTTAAAATGGATTTGGAGCATGGAGACGATTATCTCGGGATTGCAAGATAACCAAACAAAACTTTTAGTGGATTTCTACTTATTTTATTAAATATCATCTCCACCAAACAGGACAAGCTTGCATCTGTTATAGTTTTGGAGAAAAATGTGTTCATTTCATGTATGCGCGAAATGCCTTAAAAATGGCTTTAAAATGGATTTGGAGCATGGAGACGATTATCTCGGGATTGCAAGATAACCAAACAAAACTTTTAGTGGATTTCTACTTATTTTATTAAATATCATCTCCACCAAACAGGACAAGCTTGCATCTGTTATAGTTTTGGAGAAAAATGTGTTCATTTCATGTATGCGCGAAATGCCTTAAAAATGACTTTAAAATGGATTTGGAGCATGGAGACGATTATCTCGGGATTGCAAGATAACCAAACAAAACTTTTAGTGGATTTCTACTTATTTTATTAAATATCATCTCCACCAAACAGGACAAGCTTGCATCTGTTATAGTTTTGGAGAAAAATGTGTTCATTTCATGTATGCGCGAAATGCCTTAAAAATGACTTTAAAATGGATTTGGAGCATGGAGACGATTATCTCGGGATTGCAAGATAACCAAACAAAACTTTTAGTGGATTTCTACTTATTTTATTAAATATCATCTCCACCAAACAGGACAAGCTTGCATCTGTTATAGTTTTGGAGAAAAATGTGTTCATTTCATGTATGCGCGAAATGCCTTAAAAATGGCTTTAAAATGGATTTGGAGCATGGAGACGATTATCTCGGGATTGCAAGATAACCAAACAAAACTTTTAGTGGATTTCTACTTATTTTATTAAATATCATCTCCACCAAACAGGACAAGCTTGCATCTGTTATAGTTTTGGAGAAAAATGTGTTCATTTCATGTATGCGCGAAATGCCTTAAAAATGGCTTTAAAATGGATTTGGAGCATGGAGACGATTATCTCGGGATTGCAAGATAACCAAACAAAACTTTTAGTGGATTTCTACTTATTTTATTAAATATCATCTCCACCAAACAGGACAAGCTTGCATCTGTTATAGTTTTGGAGAAAAATGTGTTCATTTCATGTATGCGCGAAATGCCTTAAAAATGGCTTTAAAATGGATTTGGAGCATGGAGACGATTATCTCGGGATTGCAAGATAACCAAACAAAACTTTTAGTGGATTTCTACTTATTTTATTAAATATCATCTCCACCAAACAGGACAAGCTTGCATGTGTTATAGTTTTGGAGAAAAATGTGTTCATTTCATGTATGCGCAAAATGCCTTTGAAATGGCTTTAAAATGGATTTGGAGCATGGAGACGATTATCTCAGGATGGCAATATAAACAAACGAAACTTTTAGTAGATTTCTACTTATTTTATTAAATATTATCTCCACCAAACAGGACAAGCTTGCATCTGTTATAGTTTTGGAGAAAAATGTGTTCATTTCATGTATGCGCGAAATGCCTTAAAAATGGCTTTAAAATGGATTTGGAGCATGGAGACGATTATCTCGGGATTGCAAGATAACCAAACAAAACTTTTAGTGGATTTCTACTTATTTTATTAAATATCATCTCCACCAAACAGGACAAGCTTGCATCTGTTATAGTTTTGGAGAAAAATGTGTTCATTTCATGTATGCGCGAAATGCCTTAAAAATGGCTTTAAAATGGATTTGGAGCATGGAGACGATTATCTCGGGATTGCAAGATAACCAAACAAAACTTTTAGTGGATTTCTACTTATTTTATTAAATATCATCTCCACCAAACAGGACAAGCTTGCATCTGTTATAGTTTTGGAGAAAAATGTGTTCATTTCATGTATGCGCGAAATGCCTTAAAAATGGCTTTAAAATGGATTTGGAGCATGGAGACGATTATCTCGGGATTGCAAGATAACCAAACAAAACTTTTAGTGGATTTCTACTTATTTTATTAAATATCATCTCCACCAAACAGGACAAGCTTGCATGTGTTATAGTTTTGGAGAAAAATGTGTTCATTTCATGTATGCGCAAAATGCCTTTGAAATGGCTTTAAAATGGATTTGGAGCATGGAGACGATTATCTCGGGATTGCAAGATAACCAAACAAAACTTTTAGTGGATTTCTACTTATTTTATTAAATATCATCTCCACCAAACAGGACAAGCTTGCATCTGTTATAGTTTTGGAGAAAAATGTGTTCATTTCATGTATGCGCGAAATGCCTTAAAAATGACTTTAAAATGGATTTGGAGCATGGAGACGATTATCTCGGGATTGCAAGATAACCAAACAAAACTTTTAGTGGATTTCTACTTATTTTATTAAATATCATCTCCACCAAACAGGACAAGCTTGCATCTGTTATAGTTTTGGAGAAAAATGTGTTCATTTCACGTATGCGCGAAATGCCTTAAAAATGGCTTTAAAATGGATTTGGAGCATGGAGACGATTATCTCGGGATTGCAAGATAACCAAACAAAACTTTTAGTGGATTTCTACTTATTTTATTAAATATCATCTCCACCAAACAGGACAAGCTTGCATCTGTTATAGTTTTGGAGAAAAATGTGTTCATTTCATGTATGCGCGAAATGCCTTAAAAATGGCTTTAAAATGGATTTGGAGCATGGAGACGATTATCTCGGGATTGCAAGATAACCAAACAAAACTTTTAGTGGATTGCTTCTTATTTTATTAAATATCATCTCCACCAAACAGGACAAGCTTGCATGTGTTATAGTTTTGGAGAAAAATGTGTTCATTTCATGTATGCGCAAAATGCCTTTGAAATGGCTTTAAAATGGATTTGGAGCATGGAGACGATTATCTCAGGATGGCAATATAAACAAACGAAACTTTTAGTAGATTTCTACTTATTTTATTAAATATTATCTCCACCAAACAGGACAAGCTTGCATCTGTTATAGTTTTGGAGAAAAATGTGTTCATTTCATGTATGCGCGAAATGCCTTAAAAATGGCTTTAAAATGGATTTGGAGCATGGAGACGATTATCTCGGGATTGCAAGATAACCAAACAAAACTTTTAGTGGATTTCTACTTATTTTATTAAATATCATCTCCACTAAACAGGACAAGCTTGCATCTGTTATAGTTTTGGAGAAAAATGTGTTCATTTCATGTATGCGCGAAATGCCTTAAAAATGGCTTTAAAATGGATTTGGAGCATGGAGACGATTATCTCGGGATTGCAAGATAACCAAACAAAACTTTTAGTGGATTTCTACTTATTTTATTAAATATCATCTCCACCAAACAGGACAAGCTTGCATCTGTTATAGTTTTGGAGAAAAATGTGTTCATTTCATGTATGCGCGAAATGCCTTAAAAATGGCTTTAAAATGGATTTGGAGCATGGAGACGATTATCTCGGGATTGCAAGATAACCAAACAAAACTTTTAGTGGATTTCTACTTATTTTATTAAATATCATCTCCACCAAACAGGACAAGCTTGCATGTGTTATAGTTTTGGAGAAAAATGTGTTCATTTCATGTATGCGCAAAATGCCTTTGAAATGGCTTTAAAATGGATTTGGAGCATGGAGACGATTATCTCAGGATGGCAATATAAACAAACGAAACTTTTAGTAGATTTCTACTTATTTTATTAAATATCATCTCCACCAAACAGGACAAGCTTGCATCTGTTATAGTTTTGGAGAAAAATGTGTTCATTTCATGTATGCGCGAAATGCCTTAAAAATGGCTTTAAAATGGATTTGGAGCATGGAGACGATTATCTCGGGATTGCAAGATAACCAAACAAAACTTTTAGTGGATTTCTACTTATTTTATTAAATATCATCTCCACCAAACAGGACAAGCTTGCATCTGTTATAGTTTTGGAGAAAAATGTGTTCATTTCATGTATGCGCGAAATGCCTTAAAAATGGCTTTAAAATGGATTTGGAGCATGGAGACGATTATCTCGGGATTGCAATATAACCAAACAAAACTTTTAGTGGATTTCTACTTATTTTATTAAATATCATCTCCACCAAACAGGACAAGCTTGCATCTGTTATAGTTTTGGAGAAAAATGTGTTCATTTCATGTATGCGCGAAATGCCTTAAAAATGGCTTTAAAATGGATTTGGAGCATGGAGACGATTATCTCGGGATTGCAAGATAACCAAACAAAACTTTTAGTGGATTTCTACTTATTTTATTAAATATCATCTCCACCAAACAGGACAAGCTTGCATCTGTTATAGTTTTGGAGAAAAATGTGTTCATTTCATGTATGCGCGAAATGCCTTAAAAATGGCTTTAAAATGGATTTGGAGCATGGAGACGATTATCTCGGGATTGCAAGATAACCAAACAAAACTTTTAGTGGATTTCTACTTATTTTATTAAATATCATCTCCACCAAACAGGACAAGCTTGCATCTGTTATAGTTTTGGAGAAAAATGTGTTCATTTCATGTATGCGCGAAATGCCTTAAAAATGGCTTTAAAATGGATTTGGAGCATGGAGACGATTATCTCGGGATTGCAAGATAACCAAACAAAACTTTTAGTGGATTTCTACTTATTTTATTAAATATCATCTCCACCAAACAGGACAAGCTTGCATCTGTTATAGTTTTGGAGAAAAATGTGTTCATTTCATGTATGCGCGAAATGCCTTAAAAATGGCTTTAAAATGGATTTGGAGCATGGAGACGATTATCTCGGGATTGCAAGATAACCAAACAAAACTTTTAGTGGATTTCTACTTATTTTATTAAATATCATCTCCACCAAACAGGACAAGCTTGCATGTGTTATAGTTTTGGAGAAAAATGTGTTCATTTCATGTATGCGCAAAATGCCTTTGAAATGGCTTTAAAATGGATTTGGAGCATGGAGACGATTATCTCGGGATTGCAAGATAACCAAACAAAACTTTTAGTGGATTTCTACTTATTTTATTAAATATCATCTCCACCAAACAGGACAAGCTTGCATCTGTTATAGTTTTGGAGAAAAATGTGTTCATTTCATGTATGCGCGAAATGCCTTAAAAATGACTTTAAAATGGATTTGGAGCATGGAGACGATTATCTCGGGATTGCAAGATAACCAAACAAAACTTTTAGTGGATTTCTACTTATTTTATTAAATATCATCTCCACCAAACAGGACAAGCTTGCATCTGTTATAGTTTTGGAGAAAAATGTGTTCATTTCATGTATGCGCGAAATGCCTTAAAAATGGCTTTAAAATGGATTTGGAGCATGGAGACGATTATCTCGGGATTGCAAGATAACCAAACAAAACTTTTAGTGGATTTCTTCTTATTTTATTAAATATCATCTCCACCAAACAGGACAAGCTTGCATGTGTTATAGTTTTGGAGAAAAATGTGTTCATTTCATGTATGCGCAAAATGCCTTTGAAATGGCTTTAAAATGGATTTGGAGCATGGAGACGATTATCTCAGGATGGCAATATAAACAAACGAAACTTTTAGTAGATTTCTACTTATTTTATTAAATATTATCTCCACCAAACAGGACAAGCTTGCATCTGTTATAGTTTTGGAGAAAAATGTGTTCATTTCATGTATGCGCGAAATGCCTTAAAAATGGCTTTAAAATGGATTTGGAGCATGGAGACGATTATCTCGGGATTGCAAGATAACCAAACAAAACTTTTAGTGGATTTCTACTTATTTTATTAAATATCATCTCCACTAAACAGGACAAGCTTGCATCTGTTATAGTTTTGGAGAAAAATGTGTTCATTTCATGTATGCGCGAAATGCCTTAAAAATGGCTTTAAAATGGATTTGGAGCATGGAGACGATTATCTCGGGATTGCAAGATAACCAAACAAAACTTTTAGTGGATTTCTACTTATTTTATTAAATATCATCTCCACCAAACAGGACAAGCTTGCATCTGTTATAGTTTTGGAGAAAAATGTGTTCATTTCATGTATGCGCGAAATGCCTTAAAAATGGCTTTAAAATGGATTTGGAGCATGGAGACGATTATCTCGGGATTGCAAGATAACCAAACAAAACTTTTAGTGGATTTCTACTTATTTTATTAAATATCATCTCCACCAAACAGGACAAGCTTGCATGTGTTATAGTTTTGGAGAAAAATGTGTTCATTTCATGTATGCGCAAAATGCCTTTGAAATGGCTTTAAAATGGATTTGGATATCAGGTCATCACAGGGTATTGTGCAATCTGCCCTTCTACACAGTATCCACCGCCTCCTTGGTTACGGGTCTCTGACCTTTGGTGTTGCCAAGAACAAGCTAATCAAAATCCTAGAAACACTCTGCACCACACCCACCAGTGGCTGACCTGAAGGGAATGGGAATAGGTTCGCCCACTTTGGGATGTTGGTAAGGGGAGGTCAGGAGAATTAGAAAAGGAGAGTGTAGTGTTAGAGGTGAAAGTGAGAGGAGGGCGGGAGCAGGGCTCCTTGAGAATACTAGGTGGCAGACGTTGGTCTGGGCCTGGTAGGAGCTGGAACCCGGTCGCAGGGGGATCGTGACAAGGGGCACGGACTGTCGAGGAAGACAGCCGGTGGATTTATGACATCACCAGGCAGGGGCCAGGGCATGACGGGGTACGTGGATTCTAGGTCAGGAAGGAGCTTCAAGCGTCTTGACAATTTACCCGACGAGGACGGAGCCTTCAAGGGGCATTCCCCCTATCCATGGAGGGGTTAAACATCTGGCTGCCCACACCATCACCACCGGGTATTCCCCATTGCAGCGGTGGCACTCCATCTTACCCATAACATTGGGTCACCTAGCCTCCATCCCCAGCTTGTCATTGACCTCCTTACAGCCTTCTGTCCTTGTTAAGGGTAACATTAATCTCTCCATGCACTAATCAAGGAGTTCCCACCTTGGGCATAGTATTTCCAGACTCTGGACTAACTTTGGCCTCTCTACCACACCACACAATAGTTTCTTCATACTACTTTGTAGTCTATTGGGTTCCCCTTTTGATAGTGATTTATTTCATAACTATTGTGATGTTTCATTATTTTATGGTGGTTATTTGAGGCCATTATCATCTCCCTTGTGAAACATATATGTATATGTGTTTTCTGCTGCTGTGTTTTGCTATTTATCGCTTTAGGGGTCTATAGTGTATAATTGTACTCTCCATTGTGGCTATTACTTATGGCAACTATGTTCTGGGGCTTTTTTTGTGTCATTTTAAATGTTTTTAACCTTGTTTCTGGTGTTTGGCATTTAATAAAGTTTCATTTTTAAGGTTTATTCATTGATATATCTAATTCCTGGTGTGCACATGTTTACATGCGGAGCTTTTTCCTTCTTTATATGTATGCTCTTCTCTGCATGATGTGGCATGTGCCCCAAATTTGAGGCTGAAATCTTCCAGGAGTTCTGCAGTCTGTATGGGTGCAAGAAGATACACACCACACCCTATCATGTGCAGACGAATGGAATGTGTGAGAAGATGAAACATCTGGTGATCAATCTGCTGAAAACCCTTCCCCTGGCGGAACGGAGCCAGTGCCCTGAAAAGCTACCAGACTTGGTAGACATTTATAACAACATTCCGGTGGGATCCACCAAGTGTACCCCAGCTTACCTGATGAGAGCTCGGCCTGCACGACTTCCGGTAGATCTGCAGATGGAAGTTGAATTGCCTGAGACTTACGCTCCCGGAGAGGATTGGGACTCACGTCGCCAGAGAAAGTATAAGCAGATCCAGACGTACGGTGAAGAGCGTTTGAATCTATCCCTGTAACGGCAAGAAAGAAACTTTAACAAACAAGCAAAAGCAACCCCCTTCGCCCCTGGCAAGATTGTGTTAAAAAGAAAGAGAAAGCTGCACAAGTTAAATGATCAGTGGGAAAAAGAGCAATATGTATTGATAACCAAAAGACCTGCCTAATCAGCAAGGATCAAGGAAGGACCAAGGCTATAGTATCCCGAGTTCATCTGAAGAAGTGACCAGAACCCTTAAGAGTGGCAGATGAACGTCAGGCCCAGGTTTCAGTGGTGGAAGGAAGAAAAAGAGTGACCCGTACCATTCTAGGTGATTTTCCGGCAGATTGGCCTATGCAGAATGGAGCAGTAATAGTCCCTGTGTTAACAATCCCACAACCAGTGGAAGAACCAGAACAGGAAAGGCTTACTGACACTGCACCCACTCCAGCACCTAGAGTAGCGCCTATAGCTTTGCCACGCACACGTAGGGTCTTACACGAAACACCTAACACTGAGGGCGAGGAACCTGTAGAGCGTGCTGCTATGCCACCAGAAGGGGATGAGGGTCCAGAGTTAAGGAGCTCGACCCATGCTAACTTTGGTCAGCCTCCACAGAGGTACAGAGAAGAATGGTGAAAAATGTTAAAAATGCCATTAGTTTAACGATCCCATAGAATTGTTAGTATCGGTGCTTTTGTTTGTTGTTTTCCACAGTTTGTTATTTTCTATATAGAAAATGTTAGTAAATAAATGCATAATCAATAAGGGTTTAAATGAACGAAGAAGTTACCTAATTTGCAACCAGATTCTTTACAGTGTGTACACCCGGTACATGGACTTTGTTGTTTGATTATATATATAGTAAAAGTGGACCACGGTCACAGGACTGGCGTGACCAACACGAACTAGTGCATTGTATATACTTGCACCTCCTGTGCCCACCAGAGTCGTCTAAAATAATGCCCGGGACCTTAACCTGCTCACAGACCCACCATAGGTTTGCAGACGGTCAGGTTGTTTCGGTGGCGGGTTGATGGGATCCGGGACTGGACTGTCGTGGGTAGAGGCTGCAACAGAGCAGGTTGAGTCTCCGCTACCACTGAAACCGGTAGCGTCCCACCGTTGAGGAGATGAACTCTTTACAAATGTTAGTAACGTTTAAGTAACAAGCCTCCTGAATGCGGGACGTATGTGTTAATAAAATGTTAATCCTTTTCTACCTTTTTCTACAGTTAAAAAAAAAATACACCTCTGGTGTCCTGTAGCTCGGGGACGAGCTACGTTTAACCAAAGGGGAATGTGACGCCCTGGCATATCAGGTTGTCACAGGGTATTGTGCAATCTGCCCTTCTACACAGTATCCACCGCCTCCTTGGTTACGGGTCTTTGACCTTTGGTGTTGCCAAGAACAAGCTAATCAAAATCCTAGGAACATTCTGCACCACACCCACCAGTGGCTGACCTGAAGGGAATGGGAATAGGTTCGCCCACTTTGGGGTGTTGGTAAGGGGAGGTCAGGAGTATTAGAAAAGGAGAGTGTAGTGTTAGAGGTGAAAGTGAGAGGAGGTCGGGAGCAGGGCTCCTTGAGACTACTAGGTGGCAGACGTTGGTCTGGGCCTGGTAGGAGCTGGAACCCGGTCGCAGGGGGATCGTGACAAGGGGCACGGACTGTCGAGGAAGACAGCCGGTGGATTTATGCCATCAACGGGCAGGGGCCAGGGCATGACGGGGTACGTGGACCCTAGGTCAGGAAGCGTCTTGACAGTTTACCCGACGAGGACGGAGCCTTCAAGGGGCATTCCCCCTATCCATGGAGGGGTTAAACATCTGGCTTCCCACACCATCACCACCGGGTATTCCCCATTGCAGCGGTGGCACTCCATCTTACCCATAACATTGGGTCACCTAGCCTCCATCCCCAGCTTGTCATTGACCTCCTTACAGCCTTCTGTCCTTGTTAAGGGTAACATTAATCTCTCCATGCACTAATCAGGGAGTTCTCACCTTGGGCATAGTATTTCCAGACCCTGGACTAACTTTGGCCTCTCTACCACACCACACAATAGTTTCTTCATACTACTTTGTAGTCTATTGGGTTCCCCTTTTGATGGTGATTTATTTCATAACTATTGTGATGTTTCATTATTATATGATGGTTATTTGAGGCCATTATCATCTCCCTTGTGAGACATATATGTGTATGTGTTTTCTGCTGCTGTGTTTTGCTATTTATCGCTGTAGGGGTCTATAGTGTATAATTGTACTCTCCATTGTGGCCATTACTTATGGCAACTATGTTCTGGGGCTTTTTTGTGTCATTTTAAATGTTTTTAACCTTGTTTGTGGTGTTTGGCATTTAATAAAGTTTCATTTTTAAGGTTTATTGATATATCTAATTCCTAGTGTGCACATGTTTACATGCGGAGCTTTTTCCTTCTTTATATATATTCTCTTGTCTGCATGATGTGGCATGTGCCCCAAATTTGAGGCTGAAATCTTCCAGGAGTTCTGCAGTCTGTATGGGTGCAAGAAGATACGCACCACACCCTATCATGTGCAGACGAATGGAATGTGTGAGAAGATGAAACATCTGGTGATCTAATTCTTGGTGTGCACATGTTTACATGCGGAGCTTTTTCCTTCTTCTTTATATGTATTCTCTTGTCTGCATGATGTGGCACCCGCGATTGTTATTGGCAGTGTTTTGGTGCACCCCATTTCAAATTCATTCAGCATGAAATATTTTCACTGAGAGCCGATAGAGCGCTGGCACAGAAACGCTGCATTTCTGCTGATTAGAGCGATGCTGCTCTCATCAGCAGAAACGCACAGGTGATCAGACTGTGCAGTCAAAGTCCCCTAGAGGGACTAGTAAAAATAAATAAAAAGAATGCAAAAAAAAAAATAAAAAATGAAAAAATAAGAAAAAAAAATCTAAAACTTTCAAATCACCCTATTGAACACAACACTAAAAAAATGATACATAATTGGTATCAGAAATGTCTCAAGAAATAAAATCAATTAATCTAATCGGTATACGGCGTGGCAAGATATGAATTCCAAACACCAAAATTACGTTTTTTGGTCGGCGCAACATTTTTTTTTTAAAATGCAATAACAGGCGATCAAAACATCACATCTACACAAAAATAGTATTATAAACATCAGCTCAAGACGCAAAAAATAACCTGTCACTGAGCCTCAGGTCCCGAAAAATGAGAACGCTACAGGTCTCACAAAATGGCAACAAATACACAATTATGTTTTGGGAGAAACGTCTGATTTTTTTTAACCCCTTAGCTAAAAGTAAAAGTATACATGTTTAGTAGCTACAAACTCGTACCAACCAGAGGTATCATACAGAGACTTTAATTTTACCATATACTGAGCAGGGTGGATAAAAGACCCCCAAAACAATCGTACAATTGCACTTTTTTGTGCAAGTTCACAGCATTTGGAATTTTTTTCTAGTATACGGTTTGGTAAAACTAATGGTTTCATTAAAAAGTATAACTCGTCCCACAGAAAACAAGCCCTCATATAGCAATATTTTTTATGTAAAAATAAAAAAAAAGTATGGCTCTTGGAAAGGGAGGAAAAAACGAAAAAAAAAAAAAACAGAAAAATTGTTGAAGGGTGAAGGGGTTAAAAGCAAAAAAATGTTTTAAGTTTCAAAATAGCAAAATTTTCAAATTGTTTGTAAAATTTTCAATATTTTCATAAATAAACGCAAATCCTATCAGCCAACATTTATCAGTAACAAGAAACATATCACAAAAAAGAAAAAAAACAAAACACAATCTCGGAATCACTGGAATATTTTGAAGCATTCCTGAGTTATTACTTCATAAAGAGACGCTGGTCAGAATTGAAAAAAATTGACCTGGTCAGAAAGGTGAAAATCGGCTTGAGACTGAAAAGGTTGATGGAGGTTCACAGCTCCTGCACTGACAGTGTGGAATATAGTTACACTTAATCTTCACCCTGAATTATTTATCATGCATTTTGAGTAGGGCTGTGTGGACCCTGACTATAAAAGTCCAGATCCATGCGGTTTCAAAGTTGCCCGGGTGCCGGACCCGGGTCAGTGATTGCGGGTGTTTGATCCGGCACTGGAGAAATTTAAAAAAAAAAATAAAGGAAAAATAAAGAATAAAAGAATGAAGTGAGCGCTTCATACTTACCAAGGCTCTGGCCGGCTGTACGCTGCACCCGCGCTGCTGTATGCTTCTTCTCTGGCTTCCCTGGGTCGCTCATTATTGCTCATTTCATATTCACAGCTTTCCCCACCCACCGGCCGGCTGTGCCTCTGTGATTGGTTGCAGTCAGAAGTGCCCCCAGCCTGTGTGACGGGGTCTGCCCTGCAATCAGTGATCGCTCATTGCGGCTCATTCATTTTCTGGAGCTCAGAGCCAGCAGTCAGGTTCTATGGCAAATTGTTGTGAGATTGAAATATAGCAGAGCTGAAATCACCGTGGAACCTCGTGTGGATTGCTTCGGACTTGCAGGGATGTTTATGGGGGTTCATAAAGTGGTGAAAGAGGGAAGCTTTTATATTTTATTAAAAATAAAGATTTTCTGTGAGTGTGTTTATTTACTTTCACTTACAGATTAATGATGCGGGTGTCATAGACGCTGCCATCATTAATCTTTGGTTTAGTAGAAACTGTGCACTATTAACCCCTTATTACCCCGATTGTCACCGCACCAGGGCATTCGGGAAGAGTGCGATAAAGCACCAGGCTTGTCGCATCTAATGAATGCAACAATTCCAGGCGCCTGGAGGCTGATATTTTTTAGGCTGTACCTCCCCAGCCGTGGGGCTTTATCTTCGCTGGGTGTCAAAATTGTTTTTTTTTATTATGTATTTAAATAATAATTTTAAAAAAAAAACACGCATCACCCGGCACAGCCGCACACACTTTCCTGACAGGAGCGGGTCGGCGTATGTATTTCCATGCAGCTGCACACTCGTGTCCGGAGTGCGTCAAGCAGTACCGGTTGATATAATGTGAGACTCGCGCAGGTGTGTGACTCCATCCTTATTTTGATACATGTTACCAATTTTTAGATCCTTATTTTGATACACAGCCATGACAAAGCCTGACACCTGCAGCCATAGACTTTATCTGTGCTGATAAAAGAAAACGGGGAGACCCTACGCCGATTGTATTATTTATTCATTTATTTTTATACCACGATACAGACCCGCAGACAGTTGCACTGCTCTCTCCGCCCACCGGCCATCCTGGCGATTATGATTGGTTGCAGTCACCCGACATGCTACCATTCAGGGTGGGGTGCGCATCTAACTGCAACCAATTACACAAGCCGGTGGGCAGAGAAAGCAGTGAATATTCAATGAGTGTTAATTGTCGGCAACGGAAAGGAATGTGAGACCTGGAAACAGCTTGCCGCCATGACAGATCTTTGGTGAGTACACCACGTGCGCTTCTCCCATCTATGCCTTCTACCAACATTCTTAATCTCAGACTTGTGGTTCCTATAGACTTATGTGGGTACCAGATTCCGGAGCGGATCCGGAGTATTTTAAAAATTTAGCAGGTACAGCCGGTCCCAGATATCTGAGTCCACCCAGCTCTAATTTTGAGGTCTAGGACTCACCCATCTATAATTTTGTGCTACCCTGTCCCAAGCTGTCCTGTTGTTCCTCCCATAACATTGTAATGACTACTAAGCATATGAAAATTATACTCTACTTATCCCCTTCACACCGGGGTACTAAAACACCTTCATGACCGGGCCATTTTTTATGATTCTGACCAGTGTCACTTCCACACGTTATAACTCTGGAACGCTTCAATAGATCCCGGTGATTCTGACATTGTTTTTTTGTGGCATATTGTACTTCATGATAGCTAAGTTTAGGCGGATATTTTTTGCATTTATAATAATAAAAAAAAAAATTGAAATTTTCGCAATTTTAAACAATGAAATTTTATAACCATAAATCCGAGAGCAACATCACACAAAAGAGTTACTAAATAACATTTCCCACATGTCTACTTTACACAGCGCAATTTTTGAAATATTTTTTTTCTTAGGAAGTTAGAAGGTTCAAAGTTCACCACCAGCAATTTCTCATTTTTTCAACAAAATTTATAAAACCATTTTTTTGCCTAGGTGACAGAAAATACCCAAAAGTGACAAAATTAAAAAATTGCACCCCTCAAACTGCTCAAAACCACATCCAAAAAGTTTCTTAACCATTTAGCTTCTTCACAGGAACCAAAGCAATGTGGAAGGAAAAAGTGAATTTTACTTAAAATGTTACTTTAGCCATAAAATTTAGCATTTTCACAAGGGTATCAGGAAAAATGCACAATAAAATGTATTGTGCAATTTGTTCCGAGTACGCCGATACCTCATATGTGGTGGAAATCAATTGTTTGGGCACACGGCAGAGCTCGGAAGGAAAGAAGCACCATTTGAATTTTTGAAAGCAAAATTAGCTGTAATTATTTGCTGATGCCATGTCACATTTGGAGACCCGCTGAGGTGCCTAAACAATGGAGCTCCCCCACAAGTGACCCCATTATGTAAACTAGACCCCTCAAGCAATTTATGTACATGATCCCCTTGAACTCCTGGGGGCTTCACAGAAGTTTAGAACGTTAAGTTTTTATTAATAATAATAATAATAATAATAAATGATTTTTACCACATAATTGTTTCTTCAACCAGGAATCTTTTTTTCACAAGGGTATCAGGAAAAAATGCATTATAAAATTTATTGTGCAATTCCTCCTACGCAGATACCTCATGTGGTGGAAATAAATGGTTTGGGCGCCCGGCAGGGCTCGGAAGGGAAGGAGCACCGTTTGACTGCAAAATTAGCTGGAATCATTAGCGAACGCCATGTCGCGTTTGGAGAGCTACTGATGTGCCTAAACAAGGGGTGGGGAACCTCCGGCCCACATGCGGCCCACGATGACCTTTTATGCGGCCCCCGCAAATCAAAACATGAGCTGCTTGTGCGAACTAATGGGCCCACCCGCTGTCCAGAATCAGCGTGCTCAGCGGTGTGTGCCCGCCCCGTCCTCCAAGCGGTGTGCCCACCCCACTGCTTTCCAGCGCGGTGTGCCCGCCCCTCTGCCCTCCAAGCAGTGTGCCTGCCCCTCTGCTTTCCAGCGCGGTGGGCCCGTCCCTCTGCCCTCCGGAGCGGTGTGCCCGCCCCTCTGCCTATCGCCGCTGAGTGTCCTGCGCCTGCTCTCCAAGGCTTTGTGTCCGGCGCCTGCCCTCTGTGCACACTGTGGCCTGTTCAGTGCTTTGTGGCCTTCCAGTCCTGTGTACCACCCCCCAGAGTTCACAGAATTAAGGAAATCCAGCATCCACGTCCAGATATATAAAACTAGATTTTATTCACATTTGTTAAAAGGATGATGCACATCACATCCAAAGAAGGGAATTTTGTTACTTACCGTAAATTCCTTTTCTTCTAGCTCCTATTGGGAGACCCAGACGATTGGGTGTATAGCACTGCCTCCGGAGGCCACACAAAGCATTACACTAAAAAGTGTAAGGCCCCTCCCCTTCTGGCTATACACCCCCAGTGGGATCACTGGCTCACCAGTTTTAGTGCAAAAGCAAGAAGGAGGAAAGCCAAGAACTGGTTTAAACAAATTCACTCCGAAGTAACGTCGGAGAACTGAAAACCGTTCAACATGAACAACATGTGTACCCGAAAAACAACCAAAAATCCCGAAGGACAACAGGGCGGGTGCTGGGTCTCCCAATAGGAGCTAGAAGAAAAGGAATTTACGGTAAGTAACAAAATTCCCTTCTTCTTCGGCGCTCCATTGGGAGACCCAGACGATTGGGACGTCCAAAAGCTGTCCCTGGGTGGGTAAAGAATACCTCATGTTAGAGCTGCGAAGACAGCCCTCCCCTACGGGGAGGCAACTGCCGCCTGCAGGACTCTTCTACCTAGGCTGGCGTCCGCCGAAGCATAGGTATGCACCTGATAATGTTTGGTGAAAGTGTGCAGACTCGACCAGGTAGCTGCCTGGCACACCTGTTGAGCCGTAGCCTGGTGACGCAATGCCCAGGACGCACCCACGGCTCTGGTAGAATGGGCCTTCAGCCCTGATGGAACCGGAAGCCCAGCAGAACGGTAGGCCTCAAGAATTGGTTCTTTGATCCATCGAGCCAGGGTGGCCTTAGAAGCCTGCGACCCCTTGCGCTTACCAGCGACAAGGACAAAGAGTGCATCCGAACGGCGCAGGGGCGCCGTGCGGGAAATGTAGATTCTGAGTGCTCGCACCAGATCTAACAAATGTAAATCTTTCTCATACCGATGAACTGCATGAGGACAAAAAGAAGGCAAAGAGATATCCTGATTAAGATGAAAAGAGGATACCACCTTCGGGAGAAACTCCTGAATGGGGCGCAGCACTACCTTGTCCTGGTGGAAGACCAGGAAGGGAGCCTTGGATGACAGCGCTGCTAGCTCAGACACTCTCCGAAGAGATGTGATCGCTACCAGAAAAGCCACTTTCTGTGATAGTCTAGAAAGTGAAACCTCCCTCAGAGGCTCGAAGGGCGGCTTCTGGAGGGCAACTAGCACCCTGTTCAGATCCCATGGATCTAACGGTCGCTTGTACGGGGGTACGATATGACAAACCCCCTGCAGGAACGTGCGCACCTTAGAGAGTCGTGCTAGACGCTTCTGAAAAAAGACGGATAGCGCCGAGACTTGCCCTTTAAGGGAGCCGAGCGACAAACCTTTTTCTAACCCAGATTGCAGGAAAGAAAGAAAGGTAGGCAAGGCAAATGGCCAGGGAGACACTCCCTGAGCAGAGCACCAGGATAAGAATATCCTCCACGTTCTGTGGTAGATCTTAGCGGACGTGGGCTTCCTAGCCTGTCTCATGGTGGCAACGACCCCTTGGGATAATCCTGAAGACGCTAGGATCCAGGACTCAATGGCCACACAGTCAGGTTCAGGGCCGCAGAATTCCGATGGAAAAACGGCCCTTGGGACAGTAAGTCTGGTCGGTCTGGTAGTGCCCACGGTTGGCCGACCGTGAGATGCCACAGATCCGGATACCACGCCCTCCTTGGCCAGTCTGGGGCGACGAGTATGACGCGGCTGCAGTCGGATCTGATCTTGCGTAGCACTCTGGGCAAGAGTGCCAGAGGTGGAAACACATAAGGGAGCCGGAACTGCGACCAATCTTGCACTAAGGCGTCTGCCACCAGAGCTCTGTGATCGCGAGACCGTGCCATGAAGGTTGGGACCTTGTTGTTGTGCCGGGACGCCATTAGGTCGACGTCCGGCCTTCCTCAGCGGCGACAGATTTCCTGAAACACGTCCGGGTGAAGGGACCATTCCCCTGCGTCCATGCCCTGACGACTGAGGAAGTCTGCTTCCCAGTTTTCTACGCCGGGGATGTGAACTGCGGATATGGTGGAGGCCGTGGCTTCCACCCACATCAGAATCCGCCGGACTTCCTGGAAGGCTTGCCGACTGCGTGTCCCCCCTTGGTGGTTGATGTATGCCACCGCTGTGGAGTTGTCCGACTGAATTCGGATCTGCCTTCCTTCCAGCCACTGCTGGAAGGCTAGTAGGGCAAGATACACTGCTCTGATCTCCAGAACATTGATCTGAAGGGTGGACTCCTGCTGAGTCCACGTACCCTGAGCCCTGTGGTGGAGAAAAACTGCTCCCCACCCTGACAGACTCGCGTCTGTCGTGACCACCGCCCAGGACGGTGGTAGGAAGGATCTTCCCTGTGATAATGAGGTGGGAAGAAGACACCACTACAGAGAGTCTTTGGCCGTCTGGGAAAGGGAGACTTTCCTGTCCAGGGATGTTGACTTCCCGTCCCATTGGCGGAGAATGTCCCATTGAAGTGGGCGCAGATGAAACTGCGCAAACGGAACCGCCTCCATTGCCGCCACCATCTTCCCGAGGAAGTGCATGAGGCGTCTTAAGGAGTGCGACTGACTTTGAAGGAGAGCCTGCACCCCAGTCTGTAGTGACCTCTGCTTGTCCAGCGGAAGCTTCACTATCGCTGAGAGAGTATGAAACTCCATGCCAAGATACGTTAGTGATTGGGTCGGTGACAGATTTGACTTTGAGAAGTTGATGATCCACCCGAACGTCTGGAGAGTCTCCAGTGCAACATTCAGGCTGAGTTGGCATGCCTCCTGAGAGGGTGCCTTGACAAGTAGATCGTCCAAGTAAGGGATCACAGAGTGTCCCTGAGAGTGCAAGACTGCTACCACTGCCGCCATGACCTTGGTGAACACCCGTGGGGCTGTCGCCAGACCAAATGGCAGAGCTACGAACTGAAGATGGTCGTCTCCTATCACGAAGCGTAGAAAGCGTTGGTGCTCTGTAGCAATCGGCACGTGGAGATAAGCATCTTTGATGTCTATTGATGCTAGGAAATCTCCTTGAGACATTGAGGCAATGACTGAGCGGAGGGATTCCATCCGGAACCGCCTGGCGTTCACATGCCTGTTGAGCAGTTTTAGGTCCAGAACAGGACGGAATGAGCCGTCCTTTTTTGGCACCACAAAGAGATTGGAGTAAAAACCTTGTCCTTGTTCCTGAAGAGGAACAGGGACCACCACTCCTTCTGCTCTTAGAGAATTCACCGCCTGCAGAAGGGCATCTGCTCGGTCGGGATGTGGGGAAGTTCTGAAGAACCGAGGCGGAGGACGAGAACTGAACTCTATCCTGTACCCGTGAGACAAAATGTCTGTTACCCACCGGTCTTTGACCTGTGGCAGCCAAATGTCGCAAAAGCGGGAGAGCCTGCCACCGACCGAGGATGCGGAGGGAGGCGGCCGAAAGTCATGAGGCAGCCGCCTTGGAAGCGGTACCTCCGGTTGCTTTCTTGGGGCGTGAGTGAGCCCGCCAGGAATCAGAGCTCCTTTGCTCTTTCTGAGTCCCTTTGGACGAGGAGAATTGGGGCTTGCCCGAGCCTCGAAAGGACCGAAACTTTGACTGCCACTTCCTCTGTTGAGGTTTGCTTGATCTGGGCTGGGGTAAGGAAGAGTCCTTACCTTTGGACTGTTTAATGATTTCCGCCAATTGCTCACCAAACAGTCTGTCTCCAGATAATGGCAAGCTGGTTAAACATTTTTTAGAAGCAGAATCTGCTTTCCATTCTTTTAACCACAAGGCTCTGCGCAAAACTACAGAGTTGGCGGATGCCATTGCGGTACGGCTCGTAGAGTCCAGTACCGCATTAATAGCGTAGGTCGCAAACGCAGTCATTTGCGTAGTTAAGGACGCCACTTGCGGCACTGCTGGACGTATGAAAGAGTCCACCTGTGCCAAACCAGCTGAAATAGCTTGGAGCGCCCACACGGCCGCGAATGCTGGAGCAAACGACGCGCCAATAGCTTCATAGACAGATTTCAACCAAAGGTCCATCTGTCTGTCATTGGCATCTTTAAGTGAAGCCCCATCCTCCACTGCAACTATGGATCTAGCTGCAAGCCTGGATATTGGAGGGTCCACTTTTGGACACTGGGTCCAGCGTTTGACCACGTCAGGGGGAAAGGGATAACGTGTATCCTTAAGACGTTTGGAAAAACGCTTGTCCGGATAAGCATGGTGTTTCTGGATTGATGCTCTGAAGTCAGAGTGGTCCAGAAAAGTGCTCAATTTACGCTTGGGATACAGGAAATGGAATTTCTCCTGCTGGGCAGCTGCCTCCTCTGCTGAAGGGGCTGGGGGAGAAATATCCAACAGCCTATTGATGGCCGCTATAAGGTCATTTACCATGGCGTCACCATCTGGCGTATCCAAATTGAGTGCGGTGTCAGGACTAGACTCCTGATCACCCACCTCTGTCTCATCATATAGAGACCCTTCTCGCTGAGACCCTGACCCGCGTGATGACGTGGAGGGTCTCTCCCAGCGAGCTCGCTTAGGTGGCCTGGGACTGTCATCGGAGTCAGAGCCCTCAGCCTGTGATGCCTGGGACCCCCTTGAAGTACGGATTAGTTCCAACTGAGGGGGACCGGGGAACATAGGCACAGCAGTGTCCATGGTCTGAGCAACTGGCCTGGACTGCAAGGTCTCCAGGATTTTTGTCATAGTCACAGACATTTTATCAGCAAAGACTGCAAATTCTGTCCCCGTCACCGGGGCAGGGTTCACAGGCGTCTCTGCCTGGGCTACCACCACCATAGGCTCTGGCTGACGAAGTGCCACTGGGACTGAACATTGCACACAATGAGAGTCGTTGGAGCCTGCTGGTAGATTAGCCCCACATGCTGTACAAGCAGTGTATACAGCCCGTGCCTTGGCACCCTTGCGTTTTGTGGATGACATGTTGTTGTCTTCCCAGAGCAATATAGGGTATACAGCCAAGAAGCGACCGTACAGTGCAGTATATATATACGGGCGTGCTTGTGTGTGTGCGTATGGCAGTGCATTTTGTGTGTGTGCTGGCAGAGCATTGTGTGTGCGTGCATGTGGCAGAGGATTTTGTGCATGCCTAGCAGAGCATTGTGTGTTTGTGTGGCAGAGCATTTTGTGTGTATGCTGGCAAAGCATTGTGTATGCGTGCATGTGGCAGAGCATTGTGTGTGCGTGCATGTGACAGAGCATTTTGTGCGTGCAGTCATGGGTCAGAGCATTTTGTGTGTGCGTGTGGCAGAGCATATTGTGTGCGTGCGTGGCAGAGCATTGTGTCAGCGTGCATGGCAGAGCATTGTGTGTGTGTGCATGTGGCAGAGCATTTTGTGCATGCCTGGCAGAGCATTGTGTGTGCGTGCATGTGGCAGAGCATTTTGTGCGTGGATGGGGCAGAGCATTTTGTGCCTACGTGTGGCAGAGCATTTTGTGTGCACATGCGAGTGGCAGTGCATTGTGTGTGCGTGCGTGGCAGTGCATTGTGTCAGTGTGCATAGCAGAGCATTGTGTCAGCGTGCATGGCAGAGCATTGTGTGTGCGTGCATGTGGCAGAGCATTGTGTGTGCGTGCATGTGACAGAGCATTTTGTGTGCGTGCATGTGGCAGAGCATTTTGTGCGTGCATGGAGCAGAGCATTGTGTGTGTCCGTGCGTGGCAGAGCATTGTGTGTGCGTGCGTGTCAGAGCATTGTGTGTGCGTGCATGTGGCAGAGCATTTTGTGCATGCGTGGCAGAGCATTGTGTGTGCGTGCATGTGGCAGAGCATTTTGTGCGTGCCTGGCAGAGCATTGTGTGTGCGTGCATGTGGCAGAGCATTTTGTGCATGCGTGCATGAGGCAGAGCATTTTGTGCGTGCGTGCGTAGCAGTGCATGGTGTCAGCGTGCATGGCAGTGCATTGTGTCAGCGTGCCTGGCAGAGCATTGTGTGTGCGTGCCTGGCAGAGCATTGTGTGTGCGTGCATGTGGCAGAGCATTTTGTGCGTCCATGTGGCAGAGCATTTTGTGCGTGCGTGTAGCAGTGCATTGTGTGTGCGTGCATGGCAGAGCATTATGTGTGCGTGCATGACAGAGCATTGTGTGTGTGTGCCTGGGAGAGCATTGTGTGTGCGTGCATGTGGCAGAGCATTATGTGCGTGTGTGACGCCCTGGGCAAGCAAGGGGTCACAGGTCACAACACCACATGCACCCCACATTCCCTGCAGGTACACCTAGCTAACCCAAAATCCTTGTTGCCCTCCTTCAGGGGCTGATGTCCACACCAGGGGGTGGGCCAGGCGGTTGGCTTCGCCCACCGAGGAGTTCACAGCCCTGGAGGCAGGAAGAACCAGGCAGTTTAGCTCAGGCAGAGCTTGAGTGAGGAAGCAAGTGGAGAACAGTTGAGTTTAGGAAGTGAAAGTAGAAGGAGGTGAAGTGGTAGAGGAGCTTAGGAGAGAAGCTGAAGTAAAGTGAAAAGAAACAGTTTGTAAAGCCTGAAGTTGGTCCGGGTGTGTGCCCCGGACTGTGACAGCAAGGTCAGCAGACAGCGGTGATAGTCTGCAGGGGGACTGCTCGGAGGTTGCTGGAAGGACCGCGGACGGGTAGTGACCCAGCGGTACCGGAGCAGTATACAAAGAACAGTCAGCACCAGGGCAGGGGCCTTTCAGATCCCGGCAAGGCTAGGAGTCGCCATAATTTGCCAAATCCGTCAGTGAAGGGGACCTCTGTCTCCTAACAACCAAGTCCCGATTGAAGGCAACAGTCCGACCATTAAGGGGAGACACCGCCACCGCCAAGGCACCAGTTTCCCAGGGCCAGCGCCTGCGGGCAAGAGAGAGGCTCCTCCGGCCCAGATTGAAGCCGGGGAGCGGGTAACCGGTGGGGACCCATCGCTACCAAAGAGACTTTACATAGGTGCAGGGAAGAGACCGTCATCGCTAACTGCAGGGAGCCGCAGCACCGTAGCCGTCCGAGGGACCCGTCCAACCAGCCGTTTTGTTTACCGAGAACTGTGTCGTGTTTACTGGCTGAGTGAGTACCTCCATGCCGTGTGGCACAGCGCTGCCCCTGCGCCCCTGCACCTCCACAGACCCCAGACCCGCCTGTCCACCATTCCAATCCCATCACTGGGCCCCGGGAGCACCACAACCCCTACCCACAGAGGGGCACATCAACAACTGGCTGCTCCATATCATCACTCCCGGGCTCCCCATACAGAGCAGCGGTGGTGTTAACAAATCACCACAACCGTGGGTGGCGTCACGGACAATAAACTATCCCAAAACACCCAATCCCCTTTTCACTCACGGGCGAGGAGCGCCGCTAGAGTCCCCGGGATCCGGCCCATCGCTCGAGCCACCGAGCAGCAGAGGCCGCAGCAGCAGCGGCAGCCGGACCTGAGCAGTAGGGAGAGCGCGGCGTCCCCTCCTCCGCCCGCGACACGTGCATGTGGCAGAGCATTTTGTGTGTGCGTGCATAGCAGAGCATTATGTGTGCGTGCATGGCAGAGCATTATGTGTGCGTGCATGGCAGAGCATTGTGTGTGTGTGCCTGGCAGAGCATTGTGTGTGCGTGCATGTGGCAGAGCATTTTGTGCCTGCATGGGGCAGACCATTTTGTGCGTGCGTGTGGCAGAGCATTTTGTGCGTGCATGTGGCAGAGCATTTTGTGTGCGCATGTGTGTGGCAGTGCATTGTGTGTGCGTGCGTGGCAGTGCATTGTGTCAGCGTGCATGGCAGAGCATTGTGTCAGCGTGCATGGCAGAGCATTGTGTGTGTGTGCCTGGCAGAGCATTGTGTGTGTGTGCCTGGCAGAGCATTGTGTGTGCGTGCATGTGGCAGAGCATTTTGTGCCTGCATGGGGCAGACCATTTTGTGCGTGCGTGTGGCAGAGCATTTTGTGTGCGCATGCGTGTGGCAGTGCATTGTATGTTCGTGCGTGGCAGTGCATTGTGTCAGCGTGCATGGCAGAGCATTGTGTCAGCGTGCATGGCAGAGAATTTTGTGCGTGCCTGGCAGAGCATTGTGTGTGTGTGCATGTGGCAGAGCATTTTGTGCGTGCATGTGGCAGAGCATTTTGTGCGTGCATGGTGCAGAGCATTTTGTGTGTGCATGCATGGCAAAGTATTGTGTGTGCGTGCATGGCAGAGCATTGTGTGCGCGGGCGTGGCAGAGCATTGTGTGTGTGCATGTGGCAGAGCATTGTGTGTGTGTGCGTGGCAGAGCATTGCGGGCGTGTGGCAGAGCATTTCGGGTGGTCGTGAATGCAGAGCATTGCACAGTCATGCTGCTCGGTCACACACACAGTAAATACACAGTGTACACACGGTATATACAAACAGTGTTTAGTATATACACTCAATACACGGTATATATTATATACACACGCTGGCTCCGCCTCCCTCATGCTGCTCGGTCACACACACAGTATATACACACTGTACACACGGTATATAGTATATACACACAGTATATAGTATATAACACAGTACACGGTATATAGTATATACACAAGCTGGCTCCGCTGCCCTCATGCTGGGTGCTGTCACACACAGTATATACACAGTGTACACACACACTGTGTGCGTCCGTGTGGCAGAGCATTGCGGGTAGGCGTGCATGTGGCAGAGCATTGCTGGACTTGGGCGTGCAGAGCGTTATGTGGGGAGCACTATGCAGCTGTCCTTGGTGACACTTTAGACAGTTGTGGTCACCAACAAAATGGCTCTGCACGGTGTCCCTACACTACATTCTCTCTTATCTGTTGGAAACGTCCGGATTGGGAGGGGGAGGTGATATCACACACAAGAGAGCAGATTCTGCCCACTTTTGCTGCAGCTGTAATCCAGGCTTTTTCTACAGTGGGATTTCTGTAGGATTTCAGCAGCTGCTTCCCCTAGTGTTTAACAGTGGAAAATATCAAACTTTTTATTTTCTTTTTATACTTTGCTCAATTAAAAACAAATAATAATATTTAAACAAAACATTAAAACATTAATACTTTACATTTTTTCAGTTATTGAAATTTTTTTTTTGGGCACGACACCTTCCATTTAAAGTTTGGAGTAACCGACACTGGTTGGTCACATAAAGCCTTTTTCAACCGTTGAAAGGCTTCCTCTGCTTCTGTGTTCCACTTTATTGAGACAGAGTTTGACCCCTTGGTAAGATCTGTGAGTGGGGCTGCGATGGTAGCAACATTTTTGATGAACCGCTGGTAATAACCAACAATCCCCAAAAAGGCTCTGACCTGTCTTTTGGTGACTGGTTGTGGCCAATTCTGAATGGCGTCCACTTTTTTTAGCCTGAGGTTTTATAACTCCCCTACCAATGATGTATCCCACATAGCGAGCTTCTTCCAACCCCAATGTACACTTCTTGGGATTGGCAGTCAACCTGGCAGCCCTTAGATGGTGCAAGACAGCTTGTACCTTCGGCAAATGAGTTTCCCAGTTATCACTAAAGATAATGATATCGTCCAAATATGCGGCTGCATACTGGACACGGGGCTTTAGGATGATATCCATTAGTCTTTGGAAGGTGGCTTGGGCTCCATGCAACCCAAATGGCATATCCCGATACTGGAACAGTCCCTGTGGCATAACAAAGGCAGTTTTCTCTTTGGCCGAGTCAGTGAGGGGAATCTGCCAATAACCTTTTGTTAAGTCAATAGTGGATATGTATCTGGCTGAACCTAGTCTCTCTATAAGTTCATCAACTCTTGGCATGGGGTAGGCATCGAATTTTGATACCTCATTTAACTTACGAAAATCATTACAAAACCGGCTAGTCCCATCGGGCTTGGGCACCAGCAGGATAGGACTAGCCCACTCACTCCGGGACTCCTCAATAACCCGAGCGCCAGCATTTTCTTTACTTCCTGGGCAATGGCTTGTCTTTGAGTCTCAGGAATTCGATATGGTTTTAACCGTACTCATGTCTGAGGGTCGGTGACAATGTCATGTTTAATTAGGTGAGTATGGCCGGGTAGTTCTGAAAAAATATCTGCATTTCTCTGTACGAACTCCTTGGTTTCTTGTATTTGGGTCTTGGATAGCGTGTCTGCAATACCCACCTCTGGCGGTACTATCTGGGGGTCACTTACCTCAGATATTGGTGCCACTCGAGGACCACTATCAATGGTAGTCCCCACTACCAGACTCTCCCTGTCCCGCCAGAACTTAAGCAACTTTATGTGGTAGATTTGTTGGGGTTTTCTCTTGTCTGGTTGGTGTACCTTATAATTCACTTCACCTATTCTTTTCAGCACCTCATATGACCCCTGCCATTTTTGCATAAAATTTATCTTCTACAGTAGGTACCAACACTAACACCCGATCCCCGGGTTGAAAAACTCGTGTTTTAGCTGCCCGGTTGTACACCCTGCTTTGGGTATGTTGTGCGCGCTCCAAACATTCTTTGACTATTGGCATAACTGCCGCAATTCTGTCCTGCATGAGTGTTATATGTTCAACTACACTGCAGTAAGGAGTCACCTCTTGCTCCCAAATCTCCTTGGCAATATCCAACAGGCCTCTGGGACACCGCCTATAGACCAATTCAAAAGGTGAAAGGCCCGTGGAGGATTGGGATACCTCTCGTATGGCGAAGAAGAGATATGGCAGGAGAGCATCTCAATCCCTCCCGTCTTTATCCACCACCCTTTTCAACATCCCCTTTAGGGTTTTAATAAAGCGCTCGACCAGACCGTCAGTCTGAGGGTGATACACTGAGGTACGCAGGTGGGATATTTTTAAAAATTTTCATAGTTCTTTGAGTATATGAGACAAAAAGGGGGTCCCCTGATCTGTAAGTATCTCTTTCAGAATGCCTGTGCGAGAAAACATGTTAAAAAGGTCCTTTGAAATTGCTTTTGCATTTCGTAACGGTACAGCCTCTGGATAACGGGTGGCGTAATCCAGTACCACGAAAATGTATGGATGACCCCTGGCAGATTTAACTAATGGACCGACTATATCCATTGCTATTCTCTCAAAGGGCACCTCTATTATTGGCAAGCGTACAAGGGGGCTTCTAAAATGTGTCATAGGCGCAGTCAACTGGCATATAGGACAGGACTGACAGTACTCAGTTACATCTCCCACCAGACCCGGCCAAAAGAAACGTTGCAGAATACGGTCTTTTGTCTTTTCTCCAGCCAGGTGGCCCCCCAAGGGATGTTTATGTGCCAGGTCTAAAACCACCTGATGAAAGGATTTGGTTACCACTAGCTGTTCCACCACCACTCCTCGCATCTTGTCAATGTGGTACAGCATGCCCTATTGCACTTCCATATGTGGAAACTCATTTTGAGCCCCTGGGTACACTGGGTTTCCCTCAGAGACCTTCACATTTTCCCATGCTCTTGTTAGAGTAGGATCTTGGTGTTGAGCGGTCCCCAAATTATCACAAGCCACCTCAAGACCTGGCATCTCTATAACATCCTCTAGCTTGTCCGCCTCGCCCGCAAACACAGCCACAGAGAGTCTACAGATTCTGGAGCTACCCCTGTAGTGTGCCCCCGATCATCTTGCTCCAGTGGCTCAGAGGCTAGCCCCAGGGTATCATTCACCAGTTTTTCTTCAACCGGGGTGTTCACACCATTTTTAACATTCCACAAGTCCCAGAATAAGGGATAGTCTCTCCCCAGGATTACACTATGCCACATTGTCTTTACGATCACCGCCTGATGTCTTTTGGCCCCCAAAGGTGTGGCAAGAGTTACACAGGCTGTGGGGTAGTTTTTAGTATCGCCATGTATGCAACTAATGCCCACAGTTGAATCTGTTATTGCTCCAGGGTCCACCAAGCTAGCATGTACCAAGGTTACTTGACTGCCAGAGTCTAAGATGGCATTGACACTATAGCCATTGACCTCAATGCAACACACATGTTGTTCATTTCCCGTGAGGATCTCCGCAGCACAGACTGACCGTACATATAATGACAGACACCTTGCAGTGTTACAGTCCATCGGCTCTGTAGTTAATGAGCAGTTAACAGCTACGTGGCCGAGCCCACGACATCACCAACACTGTATAAGCCCTTGCCTCTGAGTTGGGGACCTCAGTCTGGGCCTGCTGACTTGCTGAGAAACCACACCGCTATCATAGTCCTTTGGGGACCTGCTACCCCTAGTTGCAACATTTTATTCTTTTGAGAAAGGAGTAGTTTTAGCAGGACTTTCAGGCGATTTCCTAGAACCCCAGCAAGGTGAAAGCATCCCCTGGAGTAGGCTTTCAGAAGCGCTGTAATGCTCGACCATGTTCACCAACTGGTCAGCGCTGGTTGGGCCACTTTGTCTGACCCACCTCTGGATCTTAGCCGGTTAGGATCGCAGGTACTTGTCTAGGACAACACATTCCACCATCTGTGCTGGCGTCAGAGTTTCTGGTTGCAGCCATTTTTTCACCAGATGGATGATGTCATGCATTTGTGAACGAGCTGGCTGATGTGCCACAAAAGTCCATAGATGTACCCTCTGTGCCCGTACATGTGTGTTTACTCCCAGCCTTGCCAGGATTTCACCTTTTAGTTTAATATAGTCCATAGCATCAGCTCCACTTAGATCATAATAAGCCTTTTGCGGATCTCCGATCAGGAATGGAGCAACTACTTCAGCCCATTTGTCCACCGGTAAGCGTTCACGTTCTGCAATACATTCAATCATTGCCAGCTATGCTTCCACTACATCAGCAGCAGTCATTTTAAGTAAAGTCTTTTGTACGGCTTTCTGCGCACTGGCAGAGCTTTGTGCACGGTCCTCCGCGTCTCGCGGCTGCTAAACCAAAGACTCCTTTATTGCATTTAACTGCTCTTGGTGCATTTGGTGCTGCTGCTCCAGCGCCTTCTGGAGGTAAGTATTGGTCTGTTGTTGCTGGACATTGGCCTGTTGTTGGTTAATGTTGACCTGCATCAACTGTTTCAGCAGCTCCTCCATATTGCTGGTCTCTTGGCTCTTCAGCAGCACAGAAGCTTTCAACCAGGACATCAACAAGAGACAATGCCCATAGAGCAGTTTATCTGCAGTCACAGTCCAATAGCCACTAATGCCCGCATTCGAGACACCATTTGTGAGATTTGTATAGCTCAGCTGGGATCTTTGCTTTGGTCCAAGCGAGTGGCTATGGAGTCACAGATGACAGCGGCAGACTGGCAGGTTCTACACAGGTATGACCACTGCTGTGTTTATTGTGTACACTTAGGGCGCTTTCACACTTGCGTTCAGCGCAATCCACCGCTATGGAGAATAGTGTAGTCCGTTAACGCACTGCGCTATTCTCCATAGACTTATATTGACGACGCACTGTAACACAAGTGTCTGCGTTGCATCCGCTGGACGACGCTGAGTCATTATTTTGACGCAGCGTCGGGTGGAGGGAACGCTGCATGTAGCGTTTTTTGGGTCGTTAAAATATCGCACCCTGATGGATCCCATTAGAATCCACCAAGGTGTCTAATGATTGTCTACGGGGGCGGATTCCTCCGCAATGCACTAAGCGGCGGAATCCGCTGACGGATCCCGTCACATTCTACTGCGCATGCTCAGCATGTCCAGCAGAATGATCTAAATCGTTTAAAATCACTCCTGGTCTCTCTCCTCCCTTAATCCTACTCATCGATCACCGGTGCGGTGCTGCACAGCTGTCACACTGCTCTGGCAGCTTCTCCTGCTTTTGAAAATGCCGGCCGCTCATTATTCAATCTCGTATTCTCTGCTTCCCTTGCCCACTGGCGCCTATGATTGGTTGCAGTCAGACACGCCCCCATGCTGAGTGACAGCTGTCTCACTGCAACCAATCAACAGCCGCCAGTGGGCGAGTCTATATCGTGCAGTACAATAAATAAAATAATTGAAAAAAAACGGCGTGCGGTCCCCCCTAATTTTGATACCAGCCAAGATAAAGCCACACGTCTGAAGGCTGTTATTCTCAGGATGGGGAGCCCCCCGGCCTAAAAATATCAGACAGCAGCGACATGGAATTGCCGAATCCATTAGATGCGACAGTCCTGGGACTCTACCCGGCTCATCCCGAATTGCCCTGGTGCGATGGCAATCGGGGTAATAAGGAGTTAATGGCACTCCATGTACCCTTTTTGTGTGGAAAGTGTGGTGTAGATTCCCAAGGAGGAGGTGATTCCTGTACCCTTTTTGGGGGGTACAGTCATCTGTGACTACCTGGTTTTGCCAGGGCGTCACACTCCCCCCTTGGTAAAACAGCCCGTCCGCGGGCTGTCCGGCACCAGTATTAATTTTTTTCAACATCTAGAAAAAAAGGTAAAACATAAATAACATACTCCATAGCTGCCACTAAGTCCTAGGTTAATCATGGCAGGCATTTCTCCGAGATACCTATGATTAACCTGTAAGTGAAAGTAAATAAACACATACACCCGAAAAAATACTTTATTTGGAATAAAAGACAAACAAAACACCCTCTTTCACCACTTTATTAAAATTCCCAAATACCTTTCCATGTCCGACGTAATCCATGAGGTCCCACGATGCATCCAGCTCTGCTACATGAAGCTGACAGGAGCGGCAGTAGAACACTGCCGCTCACTGTGAGCTCCACGCAGCAACTGAAGGGAGTCGTGCTGTCAGCGGGGACGTCACAGAGATAGTGCAGGCGTGTGCGGTGATGATGGGTGAGTTAGTGCCTGCGTGTGCAGTGATGATGGGTGCGGTAGTGTCGGGGTGTGAGCTGTGATGATGGGTGCGGTAGTGCCTGCGTGTGTGCGGTGATGATGGGTGCAGCAGTGTCGGGGGGGTGTGGTGATGATGAGTGCGGTAGTGTCAGGGTGTGAGCGGTGATGATTGGTGCGGTAGTGCCTGCGTGTGTGCGGTGATGATGGGTGCAGTAGTGTCGGGGTGTGAGCTGTGATGATGGGTGCAGTAGTGTCGGGGTGTGTGCGGTGATGATGGGCGCAGTAGTGTCGGGGTGTGTGCGGTGATGATGGGTGCAGTAGTGTCGGGGTGTGAGTGGTGATGATGGGTGCAGTAGTGTCAAGGTGTGAACGGTGATGATGGGTGCAGTAGTGTCGGGGTGTGTACGGTGATGATGGGGGCTGTAGTGCCTGCATGTGCTGTGATGATGGATGCTGTAGTGCCTGCGTGTTCTGTGATGATGGGGGCTGTAGTGCCTGCGTGTGCTGTGATGATGGGGGCTGTAGTGCCTGCGTGTGCTGTGATGATGGGGGCTGTAATGCCTGCGTGTGCTGTGATGATGGGGGCTGTAGTGCCTGCGTGTGCTGTGATGATGGGGTCTGTAGTGCCTTCGTGTGCTGTGATGATTGGGGCTGTAGTGCCTGCGTGTGCAGTGATGATAGGGGCTGTAGTGCCTGCGTGTGCAGTGATGATGGAGGCTGTAGTGCCTGCGTGTGGTCTCTCTCGGCTAAAAAAAACAACTTAACGCAACGCGTTATTTCACAGGAATACGTTGCCTTTATTATCACACTATTTGCAAGGCATCCATCTAATGCGTCACACAACGCACTGTGACGGATGCCAAATGACGCAAGTGTGAAAGCGCCCTTATCTCTCAGTGTTACACATTCAAAAACAGGAAAATAAATGTGTCGCGGACGGGTGTCGCCTCCGCTGCGGCGACCGGGGCTGCTCGAGGGGCGCTTGGATCCGGGATCGTGTCCTGGGCTCGAGTGGTGGCCAGACCCGGGGCTCGTGCAACCGCCCGTCCACGCACACAGTGAAAAGGGGAGGTATTTACAGGTGAGATTGTCTGTGATGCCACCTGTGGATTGTGGTGATGGGATGGTGGCACAGCCGCTGCCTGGTATGGGGGTGTCCGGGGGTGATGGAGCGGGGCAGCAAGGTGGAATTCCCTCCACAGGTAGGGGAGGTGTAGTCCCATGGCCCGGTTGTGGCGTAAGGAGCAGGGCTGGGACGTTGTCGGCAGTTTGGACCGGGTGACACCGGTGTACTCACGATTACGAATAATCCACACAGAGTCTGTACTGTAAACCAAGGCCGGATGCCGGTTGCCTCTGGAGGGGTGTACTGGTCCCGCACATGGGTTAGCAATGTAGGGGCCCTTCCTCCTGCACTTGTGTCTTGTCGTGTGTGGATTAACCCGCCTGGAACGGGAGAAATCCACTCCCCTGCAGCTTTGGATGCAGAGGGAGCCATTGCCCGCACACGCTGACCCGTGGGACTTCAATGGGTTCTTGGCGGACACCCTGTCCCCCGTGTTGGGCTTCCGGTCTGCTCTATATGGGCTGCTTTCTTCGGGAACAAGGCCTGATACCTTGTCCCACTAGTCAATTAACAAGGGGCTTGAAGCTTGCCTCGTCTTAGGGTCCAGGTACCCCGCCCGTGCATGGCCTCCAGACCGGATTCCCGTTGTTGGTACTGGCGGGCTACAACCCTGCCCCAGTCCACTTCAGGTCTCCCGCGACCGAATCTCCATCGCCTGTGGCCCTACAATGCTGTCTGCGACCTAGTCGGTCCTCCCATGGTCCAAGGGCTCCAACCCTGACCACACTGCACTTCAGCTCCTGTCACCGACTCCCAACTTCACTCCACTCTACTTCAACTCCACTCCTACTGAACTAACTGGTTCCCGCCCCGTGTCACCTCAAGACCCCTAGGTGGGTGTTCCCATCCGCCTGGTCCCGCCCACTGGTGTGTCCTGGTTGTCATGGGGAGGCAACTAGCATTTGTGGCTGGTGTTCCCATGTGTGGAAAGTGTGGTGTAGATTCCCAAGGAGGAGGTGATTCCTGTACCCTTTTTGGGGGGTACAGTCATCTGTGACTACCTGGTTTTGCCAGGGCGTCACACTCCCCCTTGGTAAAACAGCCCGTCCGCGGGCTGTCCGGCACCAGTAGTAATTTTTTTCAACATCTAGAAAAAAAGGTAAAACATAAATAACATTGGAACGGTAGAACCTTAGAACATTTCTTCCCTTCATGGAAGGCACATATCTTAAACGTTACTTTAACGATGTCCATCTACCCCTTTTTCCTTTGTTCCGCCACCCAAAACACCTGTACCCTCCCTTGGTGTCACCGCTTGTCCCATTCCGGGTTTTGGTGAGTGTCTGTGTCCGGGTCAAAGTTCCGCACCCTGTATCACCCCAAAGAGTCCCTTGGGCCGGAACCCTTTCGCCTGGAGGGTAGTCAGCGGTTTCCGTGGTGACTGGGCCTTGGCCGACTCCACCGCAGGCCTGTAACGGGGTTCCAGGGGTGCCTCGGGGATTGTAGTCATGGCCCCTTTTTCTCTCAGGCTTACCCCTGGCTCCGCCGTCACTATCGGGACAGGAGATGACTTGGTGGGGCAGAGTGTGGTGGTGCAAATGTCGTCCGACGTACAAACACTTTCCAGGCATGATTCGGTGCAAATAAAATACATTCTTTATTTTACAGTTCTTCACACAACCGGCAGGTACAGATGACTTCACATTTTCTTTAGCTGGGGAAAAGCCTGTCCTGACGTCTCCTCCAGTGGGGATGTGCCCGGCTAATCTGCTTCACCTGGCTCCCACTACGGCTACCCACAGACCGGACTCACACCGGTACTGCTTCGCACTTTGAGGTTCCGCCCGCTCCTTTCCTCTCCGGCTTTCCTATTCTTCCAGCTCCCACACTCTGCCCCTTCTCTGCTTCTTCTCTCCCGTCCCGGACACAACTGCCTTCTTGCTCCCACTTTTTCTCAACATCTCTATCCTCCCTCCCCTTTATCTTGCCGGCTCCTCCTACCACTTGTTTCTGTGAGACAGCCGTCCCACCCGGCCACTAGGGGGAACCCACTACGACAATGTAATAACAATAAAAACATTTTTATTAATATCAACAACGTTTCGGGTAGACTGCTTCTTTGTAAGGGGTCTGCCCACCCCTTACAGGCCCTTCCTCCAACCGACCTCTCCAGCGGGTGCCGCCTCCTGGCGGTCAGTAACAAGAAGGTAGATGGGGGGGTTATTTACTTGACCCAAGAAAGTTTTTGGGGCGATGTCGCCACTCCTGACACCATGGTCCATTTTTAACTGTTAACTGGCTGAAATAAAACTTTGTTTTCAAACAACTGTAGGAGAAAGGCAGCCGGGAACCGCTACCTTACTTCTTTTCTTCATACAAGAAACGGTGGGAGGCGAGGCAGGGGTTTCGTTGACTACCACACACTTCTTCACATCAAGGGCAAACCACCCTCGCTCTCCGCAATGCCGGGTGTAGCTTACCATGTCCCCTGCCTCCAGATTACGGTCTGGACCACATCCCTCCGGGACACAAATATCTCTGCTTCCAGTCCAGGTTCATAAATGAGACCCAATCCCTTTTGGGGGTCAAAGTAGCGGAGCTGCCCACGGTATGTCGGGCCCCTGACCCAGAAGATGGCTTGACGCAGGTTGTCCTTTTCTTTATAGGTGCGGGCCAGCACCTCAGCCTTACAGTTCTCACGGGCGGCTATTTCCTGGCGTAGCTACCGTTGCTGCCGCTCCCAATACGGGGCACGGGTTCCGTGCTCTGCCTCCTGCTTGGGAGTCAGGCCCACTGGGATGCTCTCGGCGCCGGCGATGACCGGACTCTCTCTCTGCCGTGGGCCCCATCGCTCAGTGGCCTGCTCCTCCTCTCAGCAGGTGCATGCCCGCTGTTCCACAGCCGGGACGGAATATTTTGGAGCGGCCGGCACCGTGGGCCAGACAGACTTCTGGTCAGGCTCCGCCTCCGCTGCGGCCGGGCGGACTGCCAGAGCCGTCATCATCTCTGTTGCGGCCGGGCGGACTGCTGGAGCCGTCGTCATCTCTGTCGCAGCCGGGCGGACTTCCGGGGATGACGTTATCGGGGCTGCGGCCTGGCTCTGGGCCAGATGGGATGTCGTCAGGGTTGTGGCCTGGCTCGGGGCCGAGACGGGTGCTGGGTCGGTGGTGCAGGCAAGGTCCGAGGTCCCCATTGCTGGGGCCTCCTTCTGACACAAGACGGGTTCCGCTGCCGGTGCTGGGGGTAGCGGGCCGATCAGGGGCTGGCCACGGACACGGGCGGCGAGGGAGGCAACGTGGCGGACGGAGGCAGGCCAGACCCCTTAGCTGAGATGTCCAGTTCCTGAGGAACATGGGGGCGTGGGTCACTGCTTACTCGCTCCTCCGAGGCCATCTCCATCTCGCGCGCCCGGACAGCTGCAGCCATTAATTTCGGTGGTTCACCGCATCATGATGAAATGTGCCTGGGCCTGGATTCTTCGGCACATCCTCTCCGTCTGCGCTTCAATCCAGTTGGCGGTCCCGGGAACGGGCCTCTCCACATGCTGGTTGTTGGACCCCTGAGACATCCTGCCGCTTGCTTGTCCAGGAACGGGATTTGGCAAAGTCCTGGTGTCCCTGCCCTTTATCCTCTTGGTTTACATGCCGCTCCCCCTTGGTTTTCAACAGCAGTCTCGCGAGACCCACTGTCCTTTGCGACTTCCTGCTTTGGGAGTCACTTGGTTACGCCCGCGTTATTAGGGGGCGGGGCTTCGGCTTCGCACCTTTTTTGGGGAAGAAGATGACACTGTTGTTGTTTTGGCGCCAAAGATGGCAGCAAGATGGCAGCAGTTCAAGATTTTGGAACGTTTCATGGATTTTGAAGCAAGGCGCATGGCATCTACTGATGGGGTAAGAATCATATTTGTGACTCCAGGTTTTGTGTTGTCGCGGACGGGTGCCGCCTCCGCTGCGGCGACCGGGGCTGCTTGAGGGGCGCTCGGATCAGGGATCATATCCTGGGCTCAAGTGGTGGCCGGACCCGTGGCTCGTGCATCCGCCCATCCTCTCACACAGTGAAAAGGGGAGGTATTTACAGGGGAAATTGTCTGTGACACCACCCGTGGATTGCGGTGATGGGATGGTGGCAACCCCGCTGCCTGGTTTGGGGTGGCCCAGGGCTGATGGAGCGGGGCAGCAAGGTGGAATCCCCTCCATGGGTAGGGGAGGTGTAGTCCCGAGGCCCGGTTGTGGCGTAAGGAGCAGGGCTGGGACGTTGTCGGCAGGTTGGACCGGGTGACAGTGGTGTACTCACGATTATGAATAATCCACACAGAGTCTGTACTGTAAACCAAGGACGGATGCCGGTTGCCTCTGGAGGGGTGTGCTGGTCCCGCACACAGGTTAGCAATGTAGGGGCCCTTCCTCCTGCACTTGTGTGTTGTGGTGTGTGGATTAACCCGCCTGGAACAGGAGAAATCTGCTCCCCTGCAGCTTTGGACACAGAAGGAGCCGTTGCCCGCAGACACTGACCCGTGGGACTTCAATTGGTTCTTGGCGGACACCATGTCCCCCGAGTTGCGCTTCCGGTCTGCTCTATCTGGGCTGCTCTGTTCGGGAACAAGGCCTGGTACCTTGTCCCGCTGGTCAATTAACAAGGGGCTTGAAGTTTGCCTCGTCCTAGGGTCCAGGTACCCCGCCCGTGCACAGCCTCCGGACTAGATTCCCGTCGTCGGTACCGGCGGGCTACAACCCTGCCCCAATCCACTTCAGGTCTCCCGTGACCGGATCTCCGTCGCCTGTGGCCCTAAAATGCAGTCTGCCACCTAGTCGGTCCTCCCGTGGTCCAAGGGCTCCAACCCTGACCACACTGCACTTCAGCTCCTGTTACCGAATCCCAACTTCACTCCACTCTACTTCAACTCCACTCCTACTGAACTAACTGGTTCCCGCCCCGTGTCACCTCAAGACCCCTAGGTGGGCGTTCCCGTCTGCCTGGTCCCGCCCACTGGTGTGTCCTGGTTGTCATGGGGGGCGACTAGGATTTGTGGCTGGTGTTCCCATGTGTGGAAAGTGTGGTGTAGATTCCCAAGGAGGAGGCGATTCCTGTACCCTTTTTGGGGGGTACAGTCATCTGTGACTACCTGGTTTTGCCAGGGCATCACAAATGTCTAAGGCTGTCTGGCCACTAACTAACAACAGAATGCTAACTATAAAATAAACCTATGTAACAAACAAAACAGTATTCTCTTACTGTGTCGGTTCCTCAGCACAGCAAGCAGAGGTATTGAGTCTCAGCATCAGCAGCCATGAGCCTGTACTGCTCTCCTCAGCAGTCTCAGTCTACTGAATGCCTCCTGATTATTTCAGCTGATCCGCTGAGGAATCAAAACCTGGACTTAATGTGAAGGGAGCAACCAGTCCCACTGCCATTCCTACTGATTACTCCAGGAAAAATCGAGCCCAAAATTACACTGAAATAAACAGCCTTCAGTGACTAACTTATTGCTGAGCCAGATCTGACTTTCCCAGCTTTTGCCAGCCTATTTGCATGGGCTGACTGCTCCACAATCAGTACATGGAGGCATATGAAATGAACTGAGGGGAAACATACCTGTTCTCTAGTACTTCTCCCCTCGGCATCTCACACTATGCTAGTGTTTACAGGGACAGTTAGACAGGGATTAGCAGTATGCACCCAGAACTGCTTGTGGTTATGGTTGCATACTGCACCTGACATGTTCCCTTTAACAGGCTTAAGGAGAATAATCTATATGTGAACGTACCCAAGGGCTCCTTCGAGGTTGAGGAGATTTGTAATTTTATCATCCACTGGATTCCGCATGAACCCTGCTAAGCGCCAGGCTGTACAGGATTGGGTCCAACCCAAAAACCTGAAAGCCCTTCAAAGATTTTTGAGGTTTGCTAATTACTATAGGAGGTTTAATAAGGGTTTTTCTAAACTTGTCAAACCCCTTACTGACCTTACCCAAAAGGAAGCGGATGTTTGTAAATGCGGGCCTGTGGCTACTAGGGCATTTTCCTGCCTCAAGGAGGCATTTACCTGTGTTCTGGTTCTAGTTTAGCCTGACTTCGATAGACCATTTCTAGTGGAGATAGATGTTTCAGAAAATGCAGTACTATCCCAGGGGTCTGCGGCTCTCACTCACCTTCAGCCCTGCGCCTTCTTTTTGAGAAAATTTTCATCCATCGAGTTAAATTGTTATGTTGGTATCCGGGAATTGCTAGCCATTAAATGGGCTCTTGAAGAGTGGAGACAATTTTTGGAGGGGACTAGACACTCTTTTGTGATACTCACGGACCATAAAAATGTAATTTATTTAGAAAATGCCAAGAGGCCTAACCCAAGACAGGCTAGATGGGCCTTATTTTTTTCACGTTCTCATTTTTTCCTGTCCTGTCCAATGGGAGGAGGTTCCCCTGTCGCACTTTTTCCCCAGTGATGGTAGTTGCTATCACTAATGTGGAATGGGAGATTTTGAAGTCACAGCATTTGGCCCCCTCTGATACCCCATGGGACAGATTGTTTGTGCCTGTTAGCTTCAGACTCCTTTTTATTCAGAACTGTCACAATTTCTTCATTGGCCGGTTACGTGGGGGTTAAGAGTACCATGCATTTGGTTAAACAGGTGTATTGGTGGCCCGCGCTAGGCCTGGATGTTGAGGTCTTTGTTCAAGCCTGTGAGGTGTGTGCCAGGAGTAAAGTTCCATAGTCTGCCCAATGGATTTCCTTACTGATCTTCCGGCCTCTAAAGGGAATGACTGTCATCTGAGTAATTGTTGACTGCTTCTCTCGCCAGTGCCATCTTATTCCAGTCAATTACCATCAGCTCAGGACATGGTGGATCAATAATGTGATCAGGTTGCACGGTGTTCCTGTTAATATTGTGATCAAGGTTCACAGTTTATCTCCACGTTTTTGAAGGCTTTCTGTAGTCGGATTAGAACAGAATTAATCGTTCTCCTGAGCATATCATCCCCATAGCCTTTCAGAGTGGACTAACCAGTCATTAGAGACATGAGTTACTTCTGTTCCAATAATCAGGGGGTTTATTTACCTTTAGCGGAGTTTGCACTCAATATTAGGCATCATGAGTCTTTGTGTACCTCTTTTGCAACTTTGGTTTTGATCCCAGGTCTCCAGTGTTTTTCCGGGGGTGGGAAGTGAGTTCTGGGGTGTCTGAGACCTCCAATAGGTTAAAAACTTGGAGGGGATTCGCAGACAGCTGCAGAAAGCGTCTACATCACAGAAGGTTGCGGTGGATAGGCACCGGTCTCAGGAGGAGAAGCTGGTAGTTGGGAATCTGGTGTGGGTGTCCACAAAAAAACCTTAAGCACAAGGTACCCTGTCCCAAGCTTGGGCCTCAATTTATTGGGCCTTTTCCCATCCTGGAGGTGGTCAATCCAGTCACCTTTAGAGTAAAGCTCCCTGCCAGTATCTGAATCCCTAATATCTTTTATAGGTCCCTTCTTAAGAAGTCTAAAAGACAGATCACACCTCACCTTCCCCCATGCCCGGTCCTTGTGAATTGTCAGGAGGAGTTTGAAGTCGAGCAGAGTGTTGATTCCAGAAAGGTACAGAATTGGGTCCAAAACGTGATCTACTGAAAGGGATATGGTCCAGAGGAGAGGTCGTGGGTTCCGAGGTGAGATATCCACGCTAATAAACTTATTGCTGACTTCCATAAAAGGTTTCCTGGCAAACTGGGTGCTGAGAGTTAGAAGGTCTCTCCTCAAGAGGGGGGTACTGTCAGGTCTGGTGGTTCTGCACCTGAGTGGGTCCGTCGTGCTCCTACGTGTACTCTGGCTCCCCGGAGCTTGCACTAGTGCAGGTTCTGACCGAGCACGTCGTACCCTGGGAGCAATGTTGTCACTCAGGGGCCCTGGGATGCTGGGTCCCCTAGTGTGAGCTGTTGCCAGTGGATACGAAATGCTGTATCCTCTGACAGTCAGATGGTTGGTGATTCCCTCCATTCCACTCTCCTCCTCTCCTTCTAATGGGCGTTGCCTCAGAGAGTCACATGAGCTCTGGGAGGCAGATTTAAATCTGCAATCTGCCTCCCTTAGTTGCTGATTAATTCAGTGGTGTGGGTTTCTCCTTTACTTGTCTTTGGCAACTGGGGAAGTCCTGGGAGCCTGTTACAGGTGGTAATGGTGATCCAGTGGCCTGGAAGCAGTCGGGGGTCTCACACTGGCCAGATGATTAATGGGGCCTGCTCCCTATGCTCTGTTTGTGTAACTGGGGTCCCACTGTTTCAGTATACTGAGACCCGTTCTGCTGCTCTGAGGTAATTTATTACTTTCCCATATGGCGGGCTGCGTGGACGATTACAGGTGCCGTTCTGTCTATCCGGGCTCCAGGTCCTGACTTTACAGCTACACCTCCGGGTGTGGGGTGGACAGAGACCTGCAGTCCTCTCGTCCTCCGGATGCGACCACCGGTACTCGAGTACTCGAGTGGCCCTGAACTCCGATATTCAAGTTTTCTAGTGATCACGTCGGGGTGAGCTGGCTGCGCTCCACTCCCCAATGTTCTTCTCCTCTTTTGCCTCTCTGTGGCCTGTGTTTTCCTGGGCCGAGCAATCTGGCTCCGCTCCCAGCTCACACACCACACTACTCGAGTTCCTCTTTCATTGAACTCTCCTCACAGACTAACTAACTCCTCCCCCAGGTCAGAGCTTAAGGGATCCTCCCTGGAACTCCAGATTAAGAGCTCCCTCTGCTGCTCTGGGAGAGAAACTGTGTTGGATGATGGTACTTACTGTCTAATGGATTTCCTCAACTATCTCCAGGCTCAGCATTAAACCTTTTGAGGAGGGCAACACTGCTGTGGCAACCAGACTGCTGGGGCACCACACATGCATACTTGTCGTGTACGCGCCTCCCGACTAGCCCCACTAATTTGCTCCCGGTAGCTATTAACCCTCATGTACCATCAACTCATGCAGATCCCTCACCCCTCACTCCCTCTCAGCTCCTCACTCCCTCCCAGCTTCTGGCCGTGGCTGCCGCACACCGACACTGTTCCTCCGGCAGTGTGGAGCCGTGGCTGGTATTAGTTAACCCCTGCGTCCCCGAACCGCTAGTTAAACAGCCACCACCGTCACTAAGAATAACAGGGGGACACCATGACACTATGAACGAGGGGTCTGCAGGCATGGTGCCCCCTCAGTTTCTCCAGCAGGATGCACCCCTGGGTGCTGGGGCAGTAATAAGCCCTTCTGGCCCCTTTGCTCAGTTGCAGCTCCTCACCTGCCATCTTTGGTGCAGGGGGCTGCAAATGTGTACCCCATGGGCATCATCGCCGTCGTTCCTGACCTCCTCAGAGGGAGACGTTTGTTGATCCTCTCCAGGAGCCTGCTGTCGCTCCCCTTCCGGATGCTGGTGAGTACCAATACTTGGGGGCGTGAGGGGGGTAGTGCGGGCATGGCAGCGACTATTCAGACACTGTTAGCTAATTTACAGGCAGGGGATATACTAATTAACCCTTCTTTAGCTGGTTAACCTCCTACACAGTCTGACCCCCCGCCTCGTGCTGACATTCACAGAGATGCTTTCTAGTGCGGCATTGCCCCTTTGGGATCCCATTTGGATGCTGAGACTGTCCAAAAAATATGGGCGAATGATTATGTTGATGTATGGTCTTTAGTTTCGACCAATTAACGTACAGTTGACAAGGAACGGAGCTCATCTGATCGTCCTTTCGAGAGGAGGCCAAAAGTGGTTAAGCCCATTAACAACTGGCTTCAGGCATTTTTTGTTATGGGATGTGTCATGGGACAGAAGCACCCTGAGCGCTGTTCTGAGATGTTTATATATCTCGACACCATTTATAATTCCTACAAGTCACATGGGGGATCAGCTTGGTGGCGTTACGACGAGGATTTTCATCATCGTTTGGCCTTTCAACCCCAGTTGGGTTGGGAATTTAAAGCCACGGACACTTGGCACTTGCTGCGTTTAATGCTGGCCCAGAACACTTATGACCCCTTTCACCTTAGCACCTCTGCCGTCCCCTATCAGTGGCCGTTCGTAGACCCGGCACGTGTTGGTTATTTAACGAAGGCCACTGCCGCTTCTTTGGCCTATGTAAATTCAGGCATAAGTGCTCCGCTTGTGGCAGAGCACATGCAGCAACCCAGTGCCTTAGTTCGTCCACAGCATTGCCAGAGAAACCATCAAACACGCTGGATAAGGACGCCAGTGGGTGTTCTCGCGATGGGACCGTGGCTCGAACGGTACCCCAATAAAGAGGCTGTTGCTCAGCTGCGCTTTGGCTTTACTTTTGGTTACCCTTCTTGGGGATTGAAATTGATTCCAAAGCTATGGTTTTTTCACCTCCCACCTGAAAAAGCTTGCTTTCATTTCCCAGGGGTTTTTGGATCTGTCCATAGCGTCACATGGTAGCAATTGATTGTGCATGTAATTTTGTTTGCCCACTTTTGAATCGGTTCTTTTTGCGTTTTCCTTTGGCTTGGCCTTTTTTGTCGCTTTGCGAATCGGTGAGAAGTTGTTTTTGCAAAGCACGGTTCCGGTGGTCTTCGGGCGGTTTGCGTGTTTGGGTTTGTAAGTCCAGGAACGGATCAGTCTGGCAGGTATTGCTTTGGTTAACTATATGCGGTGCTCAGCTCCGGTGTTTCCTTCTACCTCTAGAGGATAGTCCCTAGCTGTGAAAAGTTCCAGTTCTTGTTCCTTTTTTCGTAAGTGTCTGGTTTTCGTGGCCTAACCCTTTCGAGTTTGGTACACATTCTTTTAGGATGGGTGCTGCTACCGAGGCTGCACGGGCTGGTTTGCCAACCCTGATTTTCAACACATCGATAGTTGGCGTTCCTCTTGTTTTGTGCATTATGGTAGACTTCATTTATTGCTTCACTAATTTTGTCCTTTCTTCATAGATGGTGCGGTATCGCCCAAGCTTTTCGTATTCGGTGATGAGCTCTGTTCCTGTCCCATGAGGTCCGACATGGTAAAACTCCATCAGGCACAGGCAGCTATTTTATTAGGCCTTCAAGAAGGCATTGAGCAGGCCTTCTTTTTTATGGGTGGGGGTCGGAGCGCAGTCTAGCAAGCAACTTTTGCTCCTCCGTGGCGGTCAGTGGTTGAAAATGGTGGATGTTAAGCGAAGGCTGATTGCACCGGGAGTCCGGGATGGCATTACGCCTCAATTGAAATGGTATATTCGGTTGCATAATTACAACGGTTAATTTTAAGCTGTGACTGACCCAACAAAAGATGAGTTTGTATAAATATTTGGTTATCTCTCCAATAAAGTTGATTTGGTTTACTACAATTGTGTGTTTTATTCGGGCATGGAAGATTGGTGCAGTGGTGGGGTCTCAGCAGTCTGCAGGGCATGTCAGTGGGGCTGCACTGAATGTACCCTGACTGCTGAGCCCGGTATGTAAGGGGTTAAAATCCGTCTCCCATGCCCGAACCCTGCCCCCTTTAAGGTGTCCAATCCCACTGTTTTCCTTAGTATTGGTTCCCCTATATAATTCCCCTTACTTCCTGGATTCGGCCTCTCCTCATCCTGAGACCTGGACGCTGCTGTGCTGCTGGCCACCCCGGACACAGTGTGCTGCTGTCCCACCCTTCCTCCCCTTTATTGTATGTTATTTTGTTTTAAGTCACAGCGGTCAGTGGTTGAAAATGGTGGATGTTAAGTGAAGTCTGATTGCACCAGGAGTGGCATTACGCCTCGTTTGAAATGGTATATTCGGTTGCATAAATATAATGGTTAATTTTAAGCTGTGACCGACCCCAACCCAACAAAAGATGAGAGTTTGTATAAATATTTGGTTATCTCTCCAATAAAGTTGATTTGGTTTACTTTTTGAACATGCAGATCAATACTACAAGTGATTTTTTTTTTTATCTATTTCTGTTTTTCGGAAATCTAACGCCACAAACACGCTCCTTCATGCCACCTTGTCACACCCCAAGTCAACTATTCCCATCAGGCAATTCCTGAGAAGCAAAAGGATTTGCTCAGATGAAAAAATGTTAAATGCACAATCACAGGAACTTAGCGACAAATATATCCAGATTTTCATTGTATTGTGCATTTTATGCTAACTCCATATAACTCATACCATTCACAAAAACAGGACTGGGAGTATGCCATGGTTTGCCTCCCTGTCCACATGGCTAGGGGGCCGAGCCTTCTCTCGGGCCTCACTTCCGGACCCTGGGTGCCTTAAAAGCTGACATTTCCAGTGAACCAGTGCCGGCTATAAGCTTAGCACTGCTTTGCCTGTGATTGCTGGTCCTGTGAGTGATATCCTGATCTATCTGTTCCTGTGCCCCCGTGCCCTTGTCTGTGTTCCATCCCCTGGTCGTCCCTCCTGTCCTCTGTCCCCTCTCCTATTTCCCCACTCAGTTGCTTCTTCCGGTACTGACCTTGGCCTGACTTTGACTCCGCTTCTGCTCGTTCCTCCCCGGTCCTGCTTTTTCCCGTACGGTGTTTGACCCAGCCTACCTGACTATTCCTCGCATGCCCTGCAGCTCTGTTTCTCAGCTGTGCTGTGAGGCAGTGTATGAGAACGCTGTGTGTTTACTTCCTGGTTCTCGTTGCTCTGTGTAGTGTCTTCTGCTGCAGAGCTCTGGCTCCCCCTGGTGGCAGCATGACAGTATAGCCGGCCTCAATAGACTTTATCTCCCATAGGAGAAAGAGAAAAAAAAGACATTTATTTCTTGGTAGTGGGATCCAACTTTGCAGGCTAAAAGACTGTAATGGATCCACTCAGTACTTTGTGCGAGCAAGTAGCCAACCTTACGCAGCTGGTGTAGGATTTGGCTGCAGAGCATCGCACCCTGGTAGCTTCACACAATATGCTGCAGAGTGAGGTCTCCGCTTCTGCGAGGACCACCTCAGTGGCAGCTGTGACGACATGGACTCTCATGGGTTACAGTTTCTTAAAATTCAGCCAGACAGCATGATAGATTGTTTATAGACGGGGGAGAATTCCCTCATTGTTTTTACAAGACTCTTGTTGACTCAATGTAATTGTGTTGGCCACTGAAAGCCAGACGTATTGTTCTCCAGACTTTTCCAGTAACCATTGTATTGTAGTTGTGTATTGCTAATGTGATTACCTTAGTAGCCATTGTTGAGTCTGTGACTTGCAGACTCCATGTAGATATCTTCAGTCTTTCTGTAGACATCATTTGGATGAAGATTGTCCATGCAGCTTGAGATTCATCCAATGGGAGAGACGCTCTTGTCCAACCAATCGATGAGGACGCAGTGTATCTAAGTGTAAGGCTGTGGCTATAAAAAGGGACTTCTTTAAGCCACCAGGTTGATGGATGCTGATGGATCCAGTCTAAGCTCTTCGGAGCTGACTAGAGGATCAGGAAATCTTATGGCTTCAATCTAGGGACTCCGGTTCCGGTTGGAGACCATATCCACAGCCTAGGGATTTCGACTCCGGCTGCCAGGATTGTATCATCATACCAGGACTACCTAAGGAGGACACTCAGGTTGGGACAGTTCAGTCACCTGTTACAGACTTTGCAGACCTCAGACAGCTTCCTAAATCTGGCATTATTCCTTTCTCGGTGGGTGCCCGCCAAAAGCGGGGTGCTGCTGGATTGGAGTTAGCGGCCCTGGAACCTCTGAGGCAAGGACATTCTAAATCCTTGGTGAGCCAGCGGAAGGGTGAGACTCTGTTGCCTGTTACTTTTGTGTTTTGCTGGTTATGTGTTATGTGCCGTTAATTGTTTGGGGATCCAATAAAGTCTAATTATTGTGGTTCCCTCACCCTGTGTTGTCTGAGTAGTGTTACGCCCACGGTTAAGGAGGCCGGCGTTCCGTTGGGATGAGCCCTGAGCCACGCTGTCTTTCTAAAGGCGGCGGGTTTTAGTGGACGAGAGCACCCACTGAGCCCCGTGTCTCCACAGCAGCTACCTCACAAACCGTAGGACAGCATAGTCCCACTGATGTCCAACTGACCTCCCCCGAACCCACGGTAATGCTTCCCGATAAATTCTTGGGGGAGAAAAACCTATTTCGGACATTTAGGGAGAGTTCCAGGCTCCTTTTCACTCTCCAGCCTCAGTCCTCGGGGAATGAGACCCAGCTGGTGGGGATCATCATGTCATTGCTTAGAGGGGTTCCCCAGACCTGGACATTTTCACTACCCCCTTCGTCCCCGGAACGGCATTCGGTTGACCTCTTCTTTGACTCCCTCGGGGTGATATATGATGAACCAGACCGTGTATGGGTGGCTGAGGACAGGATCATGTGTCTCACTCAGGGAAACCACACTGCTGAGCTATATTGTTCTGAGTTTCGGCAGTGGTCCACTGAGGTACGGTGGAATGATTCTGCACTTAGGTGCCAATTCCGGAGAGGTCTTTCAGACTCACTGAAAGATGCCTTGGCTCTGCACCATCCTCTCAGCACCTTGGATGATGCGATGACGGAGGCCGTTCGTATGGACCGCAGATTACGGGAAAGAAGGGGCACCATGCGTGAGATTCCGCCCCCTCTACCTAGGGCACTTTTTTGTTGCCGGCTACGGAACACATGGAAGTTGGAGCCATCAGTCTGGATGAGAAGGAGAGGAGAAGATGCCGGGATCTCAAGCTGTGCTTCTATTGTGGACACCATGGACACTGGAGGAAAGACTGCCCCGCTTGCCCCTTTGCTAAACAGTCGTCGGGAAATTTCTAAGTCTGGGTAATGGTCGAGGAAGTTGCCCAGACTATCAGGTACCTTTCCTCTCCTCCAATAAGATACTTCTGAATGTTGACCTCTGGGTCAAGGAGTCGGTCTGGTCTGCTACTGCCTTTGTTGACTGTGGGTCCGCTATGAACTTCATTGACTCTGAGTTGGTCCAAAGATTAGAGTTAGGGACAGTGAGGTTAGAAGGACCCATTCAACTCCTGGCAATTGATAAAACACTGCTGCCTCAAAACCTCATTCGGTTTGCTACAGAAAAATTTACTCTGGTGATCGGGTCTCAGCATTCTGAAACTATTTCTTGTTTTGTAATGGCCAATCTCCCTGCTGGATTAGTGTTGGGGTATCCATGGTTAATGTTACATAATCCCGTTATTGATTGGGAGTGTCGTACCATAGTCAAATGGAGTCCTGCTTGTCATAAAAGGTGTTTACAATCTGTACCTGTGTTCTCCGTAAGTCCTGAGGGTCTTCCGGAATACCTGAGGGACTACGGAGACGTATTCTCGGAAACAGAGGCCGAGGTTTTTCCGCCTCATCGCCCATATGACTGTGCCATCGATTTGCTTCCCATTACCAAATTGCCCAAGGCCCGTTTATATCACCTCTCGGGTCCAGAATGGGCTGCTATGAAATCGTACATATCTGATAATATACGTAAAGGGCATATCCATTCTTCTTCTTCCCCTGTGGCCACTGGGTTCTTTTTTGTAAAGATGAAGGACGGAGGATTAAGGCCATATCTCGATTTCCGAGAATTGAACAAAATTACTGTGAAAAACACGTATCCACCTCCACTCATCCCTGATGTCTACAACCAACTCTCTGAAACCCGGTGGTTTACCAAACTAGACCTCAGGGGGGCCTATAATCTTATCCGTATTAGAGAAGGGGATGAGTGGAAAACGGCCTTTCTGACGTCAGAGGGGTTATTTGAGAATTTGGTGATGCCTTTTGGTCTAACAAATGCTCCTGCGGTGTTTCAAAATTTCATCAATGATATCTTCTTTGATTTTCTTGGTCGTTTTGTGGTCATCTATCTCGATGACATTTTGATTTATTCTGCCGATAGGGATACGCATATTACGCATGTTCGCTCAGTATTACAGAGATTACGTGATAACCATCTGTTTGCCAAGCTTGAAAAATGTGTTTTCTCTGTTCAGGAAATAGCCTTTTTTGTTTTTACTCCTTTCTCGTGATGGGTTTAAAATGGACCCAGGAAAGGTGCAGGCTATCGTGGATTGGGTGCAACCCAGGGATATCAAGGCGCTACAACGCTTTTTGGGTTTCGCAAATTATTATCGAAGGTTCATTAAGGGGTTTTCTCAAATTGCCAAGCCATTGACTGACCTTACACGGAAAGGGGCAGATCTGCAGAACTGGTCACAAACGGCTGTCCAGGCCTTTCTTGAGTTGAAGGATCGGTTCATGTCCGCCCCGGTCCTGGTACAGCCTGACCTCGAGGCGCCGTTTATTGTGGAGGTGGACGCCTCAGAGGTGGGGGTGGGAGCTGTTCTCTCTCAGGGCCCTGCTACTCTGACTAATCTGCGACCATGTGCATTCTTCTCCAAGAAAGTCACTCCGGCTGAGAGGAATTATGATGTGGGTAACCGTGAATTATTGGCGGTAAAGTTGGCATTTGAAGAATGGAGGCATTTTTTGGAGGGTGCTGTTCACTGTATTACTGTCATCACTGATCATAAAAACCTTGCGTATATCGAGTCCGCCAAGAGATTGACGGCTCGACAAGCGAGGTGGGCTCTTTTTTTTTTTCTAGATTACAGTTTTGTATTACTTTTCAGCCGGGGTCTAAAAACGTGAGGGCAGATGCACTGTCCCGTAGTTTGGACCCTGTGTCACCTCCAGAGCATCCTTCCTCCATTCTTCCGCGAGGGGTGGTGGTCGCTGCCTTGTCATCCAAGTTAGAGGCTGAGGTCAGGGAGGCTCAGTCCTCAGCTCCATCTTCCGCTCCAGACACTAAACTGTTTGTCCCTTTGCACCTCCGGATACGAGTACTTCAAGATTTCCATGAGTCCGTACTTAGCGGCCATCCTGGAATTACAGCCACTCGCAGGGCTGTTGCTTGACTGTTTTGGTGGCCATCGCTTCACTCAGATGTTGCTGGGTTTGTGTCTGCCTGTGCTACATGTGCCCGTGCTAAGGTATGTCGTAACCGGCTGGCCGGGGAACTGGTTCCATTACCTGTTCCTGAAAGACCATGGACCCACTTGTCCATTGATTTCATTACGGACCTCCCTGTCTCAAATGGTATGACTGTGATGTGGGTGGTGGTGGATCGTTTTAGTAAACAGGCACATTTTGTTCCCCTCTCCGGTCTACCTAATGCTGCGGCCCTTGCCAACCACTTTATTGTGACCAGGTGGTTCGGTTACATGGGTTGCCCCTGAATGTTGTGTCTGACAGGGGGGTACAATTCATTTCTCGGTTTTGGAGGGCCTTGTGCAGGCGGTTGGGAATTGAGTTGTCCTTCTCGTCCGCCTATCATCCCGAGTCCAATGGGCAGACGGAGAGGACGAATCAGACCCTTGAGCAAATCCTGCAGTGCTTTGTTTCTGCTCAGCAGGAGGATTGGTGTACGTTTTTGCCCCTTGCGGAGTTTGCATTCAATAGCAGAGTCCATCAGTCTACGGGGACTTCTCCCTTCTTCTGTAATTACGGGTTTCACCCTCACTTCGGGACCTTCTCTAGAATGGATTCGGGGTGTCCAGGGGCCGAGTCCGTCGTTCAGCATCTGGGGGAGGTGTGGAAGGAGGTACGACGGTGTATCGAGACGCTCAACAGTCCCAGAAACGCCAAGCGGACAAATGCCGTTCTCTGGGACCCCCCTTTCAAGTGGGGGACAAAGTGTGGCTGTCCACTCGGAATATTAGGCTTAGGGTTCCGTCTGCTAAGTTGGGTCCTAAGTTTATAGGACCCTATGAGATCATTCAAGTGATCAACCCGGTGGTCTTTCGGTTCCAACTGCCCCAGACCTTGCGTATTCCTAACGTATTTCATACCTCTTGCTTAAGCCATTTGTTCTATCTGTGGTGGATTCTCAGATGCCCCCGGCTCCAATATTGGTGGACGGTGAGGAGGAGTACGAGATCCAGCATATTATCGATTCTTGTTGGGTTCCTAGTTCCCTCCAGTATCTGATCCATTGGAAGGGTTACGGTCCGGATGACAGGACCTGGGTGCCGGCTCGATCCGTGCGGGCCGATCGGTTGATTGCGGCTTTCCACCGGAAGTTTCCTGGGGGTCCGGTGGCCCCCCCTTGAGGAGGGGGTACTGTCATGGTTCGCCTCCCCGTCCACATGGCTAGGGGGTGGAGCCTTCTCTCGGGCCTCACTTCCGGACCTTGGATGCCTTAAAAGCTGACATTTCCAGTGAACCAGTGCCGGCTATAAGCTTAGCACTGCTTTGCCTGTGATTGCTGGTCCTGTGAGTGATATCCTGATTAGAGATGAGCGAACCGGTCGCGGTTCGGCTCGAGCTTGGTTCGCCGAAGGAGGTCTCGTTCGAGTTCGGTTCGGCGAACTGGTTCGGCGAACCGCTCGAACCCCATAGGAAACAATGGGAGGCAATCACAAACACATAAAAACACGTTATAAATGTACACATACAGTTAATAAACATTGCCATATCACTTACCGGTCCCCGGGATGCGTCCTGCACTCTGTCTCCTGCCGCTATTCCTCCCGATAATCGCTGCATCTTCCCGGTAACCAGCAGTGATGACAGGACCTACGTGATGTCGTCAAAATAGCATGTGACCAGTCACGTGTCTGTTATCTCATTGGCTACAGACTGGTCACATGGCTAGACGTCATGGCCTGTCCTAGGTCCTGTCAGTGCATCTCTCCAGTACGCGGTGATTGTTTGTGTATCTCCGTGTACTGGCGAGATGCTCTGGCACACGGTCGGTTTCCCGGTCTGCTTCCCCGTTCCCTTATTCACCGCCTGCCACAGCCGGTTAATAACGGAGATCACCGTTGCTATAGCAACTCGCCTGTCAATGGTGACATCACCGCTATTCAGCACGGAGCCTCTGATCACTCAGGCTGCACGGGAAGCAGCGTCCTTTCTCACATGCACCGCTGCTGATGTAGCAGAGCTGAATGTGTTGAAGGAGAAAGAAGACAGAAGACCATGGATCGTGGAGGGATAAGAGGGAGTAATATACATGGAGTCTGTAATGTGTCTGTGTATTTATTTCTATTAAAGTATTTTAACTGTGTGTGGTGTCTTTTTTTAACCCTTTATTATAGATTCTTAATGGCCGGGTCAAACTTGCCTGACATTAAGAATCTCTGGCTTAATACTAGCTAGTAATACAAAGCCAGTATTAACTCATGATTACTCAGCAAGCCACCCGGCTTCAGGGCTGCTTGAAGAGTTGGCTACAGCGCCAGATGATGGCGCTTCTATGAAAGCGCCATTTTCTGGGGCGACTGCGGATTGCAATTCGCATCAGAGGCGCCCAGAAACCTCGGGCTAACCTGTGCTGCGGATTCCAATCCCCAGCTGCCTAGTTGTACCTGGCTGGACACAAAAATGGGGAGAAGCCCATGTCATTTGTTTTTTAATTATTTCATGAAATTCATGAAATAATTAAAAAAAGGGTTTCCCTATATTTTAAATTCCCAGCCGGATACAAATAGGCAGCTGGGGGTTGGGGGCAGCCGTACCTGCCTGCTGTACCTGGCTAGCATACAAAAAGATGGAGAAGCTCACGTCATTTTTTTTTTTTTTTAGTTTTTTGGCAAAAAAAGTAAAAAAATGCTTTCCTGGATTTTCCATTGCCAGTGAAGGTAACACCAAGCAGTGGGGGTTGGCAGCCAGTAGCTGCTTGGATTACCCATAGCTAGCAATACAAAAAATGCAGCGGGAGCCCATATATTTTTTTTTTAATTATTTATTTAAATAACTAAAAAAAAAAGTGCTTCCGTGTATTTTGATTGCCTGACATGACAGAACTGTAAAAATAAATCATTAAAAAAATGACGTAGCGCTCCGCGGTATTTTTGATTTTCAGCGCAGATAAAGCAGACAGCTACAGGTTGCCAGCCCATCTGCCTGGTGTTACCTTGGCTGGCAATCAAAATACAGGGAAGCCCATTAAAAAAAAGTTTAAAAAAATGACGTGGGGTCCCCCCATTTTTGATAGCCAGCTAGGGTAAAGCAGACGGCTGTAGCCTGAAAACCACAGCTGGCAGCTTTACCGTGGTTGGTGATCCAATGTGGAGGTCACCCCAGGCTCTTTTTTTATAATTATTTTATAAATAATAATAATTACAAAAAAAAAGTAGGGTCCCCCCAAATTGGATCACCAGCCAAGGTAAAGTGGACAGCTGTGGTCTGGTATTCTCAGGATGGAAAGGTCCATAGTTATTGGCCCTTCACAGCCTAAAAATAGCAGGCCGCAGGCGCCCCAGAAGTGGCGCATCCACTAGATGCGCCAATCCTGGCGCTTCACCCCAGCTCATCCCGTGCCCTGGTGCAGTGGCAAACGGGGTAATAAATGGGGTTGCTACTAGCTGTAAGGTCACCTGACATCAAGCCCAGCAGTTTGTGATGTCATGGCGTCTGTCAGATACCCGACATCACAAACTGTCAGTACTAACAAAAAAATAGACAAAAAAAAATTATTTGAAAAAACACTCCCCAAAACATTCCCTCTTTCACCAATTTATTGTAAGAAAAAAAATAAGGGGGTCCCACAACGACTCTCGACCGTTTAGAATATGGGGGGACACGCTCAGGGAACGTATCCCCCATTTTCTAGGAGTGCAGACCCTCCATGTGAGGAGTGTGGGTGCAATGAATCTGCACCCACTCTCCCCGGGTCCACAGCAGCATGTTGTAACGGTTGCTATCAAAGCTGCAATGCCCTGCTCATGAGGTAAGGGCATGCCTAATCAGGAGAACTATTCTACATTTCCAAATATTGGTATTTGCTGATATTACTGCTATTCCACCTACTATATATTGGGGATAGGATCTTGGAGATGGAATACCCCTTTAAGTCCAGTTATCCAGCTGAATGAATACTAAACAACAGAGCTCGCTATTTAGATGTGTTTTCTTCTGGCGTATAACGGACTCTCATGTTTGGTAGTCGTTCAGCAGGGCAACAGAAATAGCACATACCTCCATTTGGAAATGTAGTATAGCTCTCCTGATCAACTATGTTCCTTACCTCATGAGCAGGGCATTGCAATAATAATAATAATAATAATAATAATAATAATAATAATTTATTCATTTATATAGCGCTATTAATTCCATAGCGCTTTACATACATTGGGAACACTATCCCCATTGGGGCTCACAATCTAAATTCCCTATCTGTATGTCTTTGGAGTGTGGGAGGAAACCAGAGTACCCAGAGGAAACCCACGCAAACATGGGGAGAACATACAAACTCATTGCAGATGGTGTCCTTGGTGGGAATTGAACCCAGGACGTCAGCGCTGCAAGACTGCAGTGCTAACCACTGAGCCACCGTGCCGCCCATTTAGCTTACAGATGCATAACCACCACTCACTGTGTCTGACCACAGGAAGCTGAGCTGACAGCCGCTCTGTGCATGCGGCAGTGTCTATTGTGAAGGAGAGGGCCGCGGGAGATTAACGCTCCACAGATACCGTGGGACACCGGGGAACACCGGTGGGGTTATAGAGGGTGACCTGGCAGGGCCTGGAGAGGAGTTTTCTGTCACATGTGTCATAGCACATGCGACAGAAATCAGAGGAGTAGGGTGAATGCGTCTGGCGCACTGCTGTGCGCGCGGCCATCTTGGATTTCCGGGAGGGGTCGGGGGGGAGACACTTTGGCGACACCGGGGGACCGGGGAGGAGATTTATCTCCCATCTGACATGTTTGTTCATGCCAGATGGGAGATAAATAATTTTTTACAGACGCTGTCATTTACTGTAACGTGATCATCGGTATACGGTGTATACCGGTGATCACGTGAGCGGGGACCGGAAAAAACGGCCTAAATCATGATCTCCAGGGTCTCAGCTACCCCCTGAAACCACGGAGATTTTCTGACGCTAGGGGGCGCTATTCACTTATTTCTGCCTGCTGTTTATAAACGGCAGACCAGAATAGCGCTTCATTCACACAACCGATCCGTTTTCGCGGTCCACAAAAAACAGTTTGTTTTTTTTACAGGTGCATCCATGTGGCATCCGCTTCTGTTCCATATACGGTCCGTATGTCATCCGTGTGCCTTCCGTTTGTTTGCATACTGCAAAAAAACTGAAAGGAGGTAAAATACATAAATTTACCCAGGATCTGTGACGCCCTGGACCCCCAGGGGTCACAGGTAACAACACACAACACCACACACACCCCCACCCCAGTGAGGCACCAGCAGCCAACAAGTCCTGACCGCCTCCCTCAGGTCTAGTCAGGCACACCAGTTGGGCGGAGCCAGGCGGATAGTCACGCCGTCCGAGGAGTCTGCTGGCCTGAGGCAGGGAAAGGACAAGTGAGTCGAGTGGGGAGAGGAGTAGTGAGAGGAGTAAAAGTGGCGAGCTGAGAGTCAGGGGCCTAGGGCGGAGCCTAGGACCCCTTGGAACTGTCAGGCAGGCAGCCGGTGATGGCCGTCTGCAGGAGTCCGGTCAGGGACTGAACTGCGGAACCGTAGGGACCGAGAAGAGGGTGGTGACCCTTCGTACCCGAATCGGGGAGTTAACAAGTCAACCGGAGCACCAGGCAGGGTACTCAGACCCCGTTCTAGCCCAGAAGCAACCGGGCTCAGACAAATCTACTGATTGCGGTCTGGACCTCAGGGGTTCATTCCCACCCAAAGTCCCGATAGACGGCAACAGCCCACCGATTCCGGATAAGAGCCACCGCCAAGGGCCAGAGATCCAAAGGGCTAGCGCCTGCGGGCAAAAGGGCTCCTCCGGTACCCAAAAGCCAGGGAGTGGACTACCGTTGCTGAAGCATAGGAGTCACTATAGCAAATTTAAAGGTGCAGGAGAAAGGCGACATCACCAACCTCACTGGGGACTCACGCAGCCGGCTGCGGGCACCGATCTACACCGAACTTGGTTTACCATTGACTCTGTGTGGTTTAATCGTGAGTACACCAGTGCCATCAGGCACCGCATGCGTGCCCCTGCGTCCTGCAACCCCCCGCTCCTGCCACCTGGCCCCAGGACCAACAAGCCCCCTACCCACGGAGGGGTCAACACCTAGCTGCGACCCACCACCGATCCCGGACGAGCCTCCGCACCCTCACCGCAGCGGTGGTGCCCATCACCTCACCACGACCCGTGGGTGGCGTCACGAACTGTTACCGGGCTGTGAAACCAGTCCACCCCAAGCCAAACAACCAAACCTACCCCTCCTTTCCAGAGCGACGTGGCCCCCAGTCCGGAGGCGCTCGAGCCACCGACAACCCGAGCCCGGATCCGAGCGGCTCGGCGGAGAGCAGCCGAGCCCCCAGGGCGGTACAGATCCATAGCTTCAACCTACATGAGATGTTCACTCCAGTGCCATTTTCTACTGCTTTTCACAGTGTAGAGCGCTCTGGTGATTTTCTTTTGCTTGTACACTTCATATCAGTCTTTTCTGTCATTATAATGGCAGAAAGACACATAATGTCCCACTCTCCTGCATTTTGTAATTTTGCACCCTTTGGTGCCTTTCATGTGGCACTAAGGGGTGCTTAGCCTTGTATTTAGCCAAAAAAATGATGTGGGGTTCCCCCTATTTTTGTAGCCAGCTAGGGTAAAGCAGACGGCTGCAGCCCACAGCTGGCAGCTTCACCTTGGCTGGTAATCCAAAACTGAGGGCACTCCACGCTGTTATTTTAAATTAAATAAATAATTAAAAAAAAAAGACGTGGGGGTCCCCCCAAAATTGGATCACCAGCCAAGGTAAAGCGGACAGCTGGGGTCTGATATTCTCAGACTAGGGAGGTCCATGATTATTGGACTCTCCCCAGCCTAAAAATAGCAGGCCGCAGCCGCCCCAGAAGTGGCGCATCTATTAGATGCGCCAATCCTGGTGCTTCGCCCCAGCTCATCCCATGCCCTGGTGCGGTGGCAAATGGGGTAATATATGGGGTTAATACCAGATGTATATTGTCACCTGGCATCAAGCCCTGGGGTTCGTGAGGTCAGGAGTCTATCAGATACCCGACATCACCAACCCAGTCAGTAATAAAAAAAAAAATAGACGACAAACACATTTTTATTTGAAAAAACACTGCCCAAAACATTCCCTCTTTCACCAATTTATTAGAAAGAAAAACAAATCCAGGTCTGCTGTAATCCAAGGGGTTCCCATGACGATCCATACCATAGTCACTGTCCCATTCAATGAAGAACAGAATGTTCCACATTGGCTGGGAGAGCAATGCAGTGACCTGAGCTAACATCAATAGGTCAGCCCAGGTCACTGCAGGGCATGACAAGTGCTGCTGTCAGGAGCGAGGTACATTACCTGCGGTGACGATCTCCTGCACTGCTGATAGCAGACATGTCACTGACTTCAATGACCTTCACAGCCAAGTATCGCGGGAGCCTGTGACGTCACCGCTGGTGACAGTCTTTGGTCGGCAGCGAGAGGAGATGTGACAAGCGGCGGCCATGGAGGACAGTGACAGCGCTAAGGTCGGGAAGGCGGGACTTCATCACCGCAGGTAAGCTGAGCGGAGTAATGTGTGCGGAGTGCGAGGTGGGTGGAGCTAAGCGGGGTAATGTGTGCAGAGTTACAGGTGGGTGGAGCCAAGTAGGGTAATGTGTGAAGAGTGCCAGGTGGGCGGAGCTAAGCGGGGTAATGTGTGCATAGTGCCAGGTGGGTGGAGCCAAGCGGGGTAATGTGTGCAGAGTCCCAGGTGGGTGGAGCCAAGTGGGGTAATGTGTGCAGAGTGCCAGGTGGGTGGAGCCAAACGGTGTAATGTGTGCAGAGTGCCAGGTGGGCGGAGCCAAGCGGGGTAATGTGTGCAAAGTTCCAGGTGGGCGGAGCCAAGCGGGGTAATGTGTGCATAGTGCCACGTGGGTGGAGCCAAGCGGGGTAATGTGTGCAGAGTGCCAGGTGGGCGAAGCTAAGTGGAGTAATATGTGCATAGTGCCAGGTGGGTGGAGCCAAGCGGGGTAATGTGTGCAGAGTGCCAGGTGGGCAGAGCCAAGCAGAGTAATGTGTGCGGAGTGCAGGTGGGTAGAGCCAAGCGGGGTAATGTGTGCGGAGTGCAGGTGGGTGGAGCCAAGCTATGTAATGTGTGCAGAGTCCCAGGTGGGTGGAGCCAAGTGGGGTAATGTGTGCAGAGTGCCAGGTGGGCGGAGCCAAGCAGAACCATGTGTGCGGAGTGCAGGTGGGTGGAGCCAAGCGGGGTAATGTGTGCAGAGTGCCAGGTGGGCGGAGCCAAGCGGGGTAATGTGTGCAGAGTCCCAGGTGGGGGGAGCCAAGCGGGGTAATGTGTGCAGAGTGCCAGGTGGGTGGAGTAAAGCGGGGTAATGTGTGCAGAGTGCCAGGTGGGTGGAGCCAAGCGGGGTAATGTGGGCAGAGTGCCAGGTGGGTGGAGCCAAGCGGGGTAATGTGTGCGGAGTGCAAGTGGGTGGAGCCTAGCGGGGCCATGTGTGCGGGCAGCGGAGTGCAAAGTGGGTGGAGCCTAGCGGGGCCATGTGGGGCTGAAGACGTCAGTGCCGGGTACTGCATGGCTGGGGACTGGTGAGTGTGAGTGTGTGTGTGTACATGCCGAGTGCAGGAGGGGGCGGAGCCCAGCGGGGAAGTGTCGGCTCCCTGCACATGTAACTAAGATAAATATCGGGCTACTAAACAAAGCACTTTGCTTGGATACCCGATATTTATCTTGGTTACCAGCTTACCGCAGGCTGCCAGCGATGGCTCCCTGCACACTGTAGCTGTAAAAAGCCCTGCTTTTTGCTGATCGAACCATTCTCGAACGTAACTCGAACTGCCGAACTTTTACCAAAAAGCTCGAGTTCTAGTTCGATCTAGAACACCCCCCAAAATCACTCTAACCGCGAAATGGAGAACCACGAACCGCGCTCAACTCTAATCCTGATCTGTCTGTTCCTGTGCCCCGTGCGCTTGTCTGTGTTCTGTCCCCTGGTCGTCCTTCCTGTCCTCTGTCCCCTCTCCTATTTCTCCACTCGGTTGCTTCCTCCGGTACTGACCTTGACCTGACTTTGACTCCGCTTCTGCTCGTTCCTCCGGTCCTGCTTTTGCCCGTACGGTGTTTGACCCAGCCTGCCTGACTATTCCTCGCATGCCCTACATCTTTGCTTCTCACCTGTGCTGTGAGGCAGTGTATGAGAACACTGTGTATTTACTTACTGGTTCTCGTTGCTCTGTGTAGTGTCTTCTGCTGCAAAGCTCTGGCTCCCCCTGGTGGCAGCATGACAGAGTAATTCCGCATATGAAATATAGAAATACTTTATTTTTAGAAAAATGTATACAGTAAGTGATAGACATACAAAAACACAATAAAAATGCAGTGTTACAGTATACAAAACACACAAGGATGTGGAGGGTTAACACACTCTAAATTGGGTTAAATTATACAAATCTGTTATGATCTGGAACCATGGAAGATCACAATAGATCATTGGCAAAAAGGTGACAAGCGCATTGGCAACTAATCTGGCCGCCATCCCCTTACTAAACCATCAACACTAGAAGTAGCTGAGGGGTAAACTAACATCCTATGCACCGCGAACCCAGCCGGAAAACTAGCTATCCTATAGGAAGGAAGGATGAATAACTCTCTGCCTCAGAGATAGTCCGCAAAAGGTATAGCAAACCCCCCACATTCAAAGATATAAGAAAATACAATACACAGATGGATGATAGGATTAGCATAGTGAGGCACCACTAACTAAATAGGAAAGGATAGGAAAGAAGCTGATGGTGATCAGAGAAAAACCCTACAAAAACCCAAATACCTGATAGTACAAAAAGGTCCTCAGATCGCACGATCTGCACGCCGTCCTATATCAGGCGCTCTTGTCAAACCAATGAACATAAAACAGGAACAATTACAAATTCAAGAAGCAACAAACACATGGACTTATAGGAGCAAAAACTCCAAACATAGCTGCAGGGAGTGTTGTGAATGTTAGTTATGTCTTGGCTGCTGGGAGGCTCCCTCTGGTGGCCAGGAAGGGTTTGGACAGAGACCAGGTGTGTTGTGCAGTGGGTGTTTCCTTTCCTAACTCTCTGCTTATTTAAGTCCTGGTCTGATTGCAGGCTGTTGCCGGATGTCAGTTGTTCTTTGTATCTCTAGCCTGCTTAATCCTGCTCTACATCACATCCACTCCAGATAAGTTCTTGCTCTTTATTTATTGCCTGGTTCTTTTGCTTATCTGGGTTTGTCATTTGTTGTGGTTGGTTTCAGTTTATTTCCTTCCAGGGATTTTCCCCCTCAGTGGATTGTTGAGGAACTCCCTGCAGTTCTATGTGGAGTATAGCTCCTTTGGGTCCATGTGTTTATGGCTTGTTGAATTTGTTATAATTCTTGTTTTCTGTTCATTGGTATGACAAGGGCACCTGGTATAGGACGGAGTTCAGATCGAGCGATCTGAGGGCCTTTTTGTACTATCAGGAAGTTGGTATTTTGCAGGGTTTTTCTCTGGCTACCATCAGTCCCTTTCCTGTCCTTTCCTATTTTAGTCAGCGGGGGCCTCACCTTTTGCTAATCCTGTCATCTACCTGTGTATTGTGTTTTTCCTATATCACCGCAGTCTTTGAATGTGGGGGGCTTGCTATTCTTGTCTATTTTCTGAGGCAGAGAGTTATTCATCTTTCCTACCTTTAGGATAGTTAGTTCTCCGGCTGGGTTCACGGTGCACAGGATGTTAGTTCACCCCTCAGCTACTTCTAGTTGTGTTGGTTAGTAAGGGGATGGCGGCCAGATTAGTTGCCAATGCTCTTGTCACCTTTTTGCCAATGATTTGTGGTGATCTTCCATGGTTCCGGATCATAACAAGGGAGCTTCCCAGCTAAGCAACAGAGAGGGAAGATTCCTGCTTGAAAATAAACTGACAATAACCACAATAATTGACAACCCAGAAAAGAACAAAACAACTTAAGAAAGAAACAAGCACTTATCTGGGGTAGATGTGGTCTGGAGCAAGATGAAAAGGCTGGTGAAGTAAAGAACAAATGATAACCGACCCAGACAGCCATGAAGCAAAAGCTTAAATAGGCAGAGAGTTAGCAATTGAAACGCCCATTGCTCCAGCACACTTGGTCTCTGTCCAAACCATTCCTGGCCACAAGAGGGAGCCTCACAGAAGCAAAAGTATAACTGATATTCACAACACAAATCCTAGGAGTATAGTGAACAGATAAAGCCAGATTGGCTAATTCTTTAGATTTGGATGTAGATAATAACAGAAGTAACAATAATAGGGCTGTCGAAATTAACAAAATGATGGTCGCGGGGTAAATAAAGTGCAAGGGCTGGCTGTAAATAAATATACAGTTAGGTCCAGAAATATTTGGACAGTGACACAAGTTTTGTTATTTTAGCTGTTTACAAAAACATGTTCAGAAATACAATTATATATATATATAATATGGGCTGAAAGTGCACACTCCCAGCTGCAATATGAGAGTTTTCACATCCAAATCGGAGAAAGGGTTTAGGAATCATAGCTCTGTAATGCATAGCCTCCTCTTTTTAAAGGGACCAAAAGTAATTGGACAAGGGACTCTAAGGGCTGCAATTAACTCTGAAGGCGTCTCCCTCGTTAACCTGTAATCAATGAAGTAGTTAAAAGGTCTGGGGCTGATTACAGGTGTGTTGTTTTGCATTTGGAAGCTGTTGCTGTGACCAGACAACATGCGGTCTAAGGAACTCTAAATTGAGGTGAAGCAGAACATCCTGAGGCTGAAAAAAAAGAAAAAATCCATCAGAGAGATAGCAGACATGCTTGGAGTAGCAAAATCAACAGTCGGGTACATTCTGAGAAAAAAGGAATTGACTGGTGAGCTTGGGAACTCAAAAAGGCCTGGGCGGGACTTCCGGCTCCTGCGCTGATCATGTAGGACACAGGACGCCTGAGCTCTGTCATTCCCTGCAGCTCTGACATATATACCGGACATCCCACCAGCCTCCCCCGCTCCATTCCACCGGTGAGTGAAGTTGCTGAATGCAGGGATGTTCATGGGGAGCCGTGGAGATAATCACTTGAAACAGCGCGGTGAACTTCGCTCTCCCCCTCCCTCTCAAGATCTGGCAGCATGATAAAGATGGCGCCGGAGCCTGCCCTGCACTAACATCAGATCTGTACACAGAGAGCAGGACGCAGCTTACCTTGCACTCACTCCCCCAGCACTAAACAGTTAACCGGCAGCAGAATAATAAATCTCCTGGAGTCCTGATAAGATATCAGCAGCAAACAACGCTACTGACAAGTTCCGCAAAGAGCAGAGTTAAAACGCCGGGAATCCCTGGGCCCTTCCCCCATCTTGTCCAGACCTGTGCTTAACAAGCAGGTGCTGAATCTCTAGGCATACAGAATCAGTGCAAAGCTCTGGAGAAAGTGAAAGAAGCTGAAGGAGGGAAGTTTAAACATACATCCCTGCAAAGTTTCAGGACAGTGAGAATTCATATAACTCTGGCAGGGGGGAGAAAGGGGTGAAAGTAAGAATAAACAAAAGGGGGAGCAGAATCAAGATTTGTCTGACAACCCACACAAAATCAGTGTCAAAACTTGCGTCCCTTCATTCACTATTTGATGGAAAGATACCTGCTGCGTAGCAGCTCCAAAACACAAAATCCTCATACATCCAGCGTACAGTGTGAAAAAAAGATTGTGACTGCCCATACAGAATTAAGTGTCCCTCGGTCACCTGAGAATACTCATCAGATGGAGATGGAGGATTCCACGGGGACCCCGGATGTATTCAAAACAGTGGAGGGTATGGATTATAAGCGTCTGGCTGATGAAGTCGCCAATCGTTTGCTACCTGACATCTCCGCTACAATTAAAGCATCAATAGCAAAAGCTCTCAGTGCCATACAGAACCAACTTGATGAGACGGTGGAACAGGTTGCGGCTATGGAAACCAAAATGTCGACGTTAGAGGAGGACTTCAGCTCTGACCACACTACAGTCATGCGTCTGGCCAAGGAGAATCTGATCCTGAGGGACCGTGTGGACGATCTGGAGAACCGCTCCAGAAGAAGCAATTTGCGCATTGTCGGCCTGCCTGAAACATACCCGGTTGGTGAGCTACGTACATTGTGTGAATCCACTATTCCTACAACCCTGGGAGTAGCAGGAAGGAGAAAAGTGGAAAGGGTGCACCGCATTGGTCCGCCAAGGAGAGGTGATGAGAGTGAAAATAACAGACGCCCAAGACAAGTCATAATGAAATACTTGGACTTCTCCGATAAACAGGAAATATTACAGGCATACAAGAAATTGAAACATCCCTTGGAGGTGAAAGGCTCGCGCATCTTGCTCTTCGAGGATTTTTCTGCGGAGGTCACACGGCAGCGGAGGGCATTCTCATACATATGCTCTGCCTTATTTAAGAGAAATATACGCTTCCAGTTAAAGTACCCGGCAACGTTGATTATCAGACATCAGGATGGATCCTACAATTCTTTCTCAAGTCCAAAGGAGGCAGAGGCCTTTATTGAGCGGATCAACAGTCCTCGTGACTTCAGGAATTCTCCAGGACAAGGGCGCAACGACTCACCGAACCAGAGAGTGACCAAAGGGAGCTCTGTGAAGCTCGCTACAGCTTCCCCGAAGGACCGGAGACAACAAAACAAGGAACTTAAGGGAACCTGAGACAAATAGACAAATGTCGGATGTATGAAGTTCAAGCACCTGTTTTTGATTTAGGCTGGAGAAGCCGCAGTGGAAAAAGTTCAAGAAATCTGAGGCGGAGGAAAGGAAAGAGAACTTTTTTTTTTTTTTTTTCCTTCTCTCTTTCTTTGTAGGTGGGACACTCCTTTATATTGGTTAAATGCTATACAAGTATAAGGTTGACTGAGCTTGGAAGATGATCAGAAAAAAGTGAAGTCTGAGTATTATGGTATAGTTGGGGGGGGGAGGGGAGGGAGATGTTTGAAATGTTTGGGGATTTTGGATTCAAGTGAAGTAGCAAAGATTTTACACAGAGTTATTATTATTACTACTACTCTCGTTATTGCAAGTGAGCACTATGTTCAATTGTCTAATTGGTTGAATTTTTTTTTTGGCAAAGGAGGGCAGCAAAAACATGGTAAACGAAAGGCAGGATTTCCATTTATTACATGCACTTTATGAGAATAGTCACCTGGAATGTTAAGGGGTTACGTTCCCCCCAAAAAAGAATTAAGATATTACGCCACCTTAATCGCCTCAAACCGGACATTGCGCTCCTTCAGGAAACTCATCTGGAAGGTTCAGACATGCAGAGGATGGGGAAATTGTGGGTTGGAGGAGTCTATGGGTCATCTTCAGTTAAAAGGAAAGCAGGGGTTATTACATTAGTAAGTAGGAGATTACAACATCAAGTCCTGGAAACATATGCGGACACGGAAGGTAGGGTTCAGATGGTCTCAGTGGAGATACCTGGAGGAATTTATAAAATCTTTAATATTTATGCCCCGAACGAAAACAACAAATCATTCTTTCAACGACTTGAGGCCAAAATTTTAGAACATGCCCATTTTAATCTAATAATTGGGGGGGATTTCAACTCGGTGGTATCTGTGCTAGAGGACAGGAAAAATACTAAAGGCCCCCCAAATGTACCGCGCGGCCATGATAAAGTTATGCGTCCTCTGTTAAATGCCACGGCCTTATGGGATGCGTGGAGACTACTGCACCCTCAGGATAGGGAATTTACGCACTATTCACATGCTAATAGCTCCTGGTCTCGCATTGACTACTTTCTTATTTCAGGGAACCTGGTACGTGCGCTCCACTCAGCTACTATCCAGGATTTGGTGATTTCTGACCATGCCCCGGTGGTGCTAGACCTAGCAAACATTTATCCCAGAGGAACGGACTATCTGTGGCGATATCCTTCCTTCCTTAAAGATAACGTAGATTTTTCCTTGAAATTAAAGGGATGGTGGACGGAATTTATGGTACATAATGATCAACATAAAGACACACCTATGTTATTATGGGATACGGCGAAGGCAGTATTACGGGGCAGAACGATAGCACATGTTTCCTATTTGAAGAAAAAGGCTCATCTTAAATTTACTGAAACCTCCCATAAATTGAGGGAAGCATATACTTCTTTTCAAAAGCATCCTGATAGGGACCATAGAGATAGATGGGTAATAGCCCAAAGAGCTTTTAATGAGTGGGCGGAAAAACGGGAACAAATGGCTAGGTCAATGCAAGAAGCTACATTACATCGCCTTGGAAATAAAGCAGGGAAAATACTGGCCAACTTAGCGAAAAATAGGACTATAACTCAGGGACCCATGCAAATAAAAAATCAAAAGGGGGAGATACACAAAAACCCTAAGACAATAACTGAGACTTTAGGCACGTATTATAGAAACCTTTATTCGTCGGAAAAGGGAGACAAATTTCCTGATAATAATCTTTTATCTAAAGTGACACTACCTCGACTCACAGAAGAGCATCGCACTTTTCTGAATGCTAAAATTACGGGGGAAGAAGTATTGGGGACAATCAACTCCATGCATAATTATAAAGCCCCTGGCCCTGACGGATTTACGGGAGAATTCTATAAAACAGTAAAGGAAGAGATCTTACCTACATTACTAGAACTGTATAATAGCATACTAGACGGTAATGCGTCTTTCCAAAATAATAACCGGGCATATATAAAATTGATCCCTAAACAGGGGAAGGACCCGAAGGATCCGGGTTCGTATAGGCCCATATCACTTATCAACCTAGATATGAAGATAATGTCAAAGATTATGGCGAATCGTCTAGCTATAATTCTTCCCCAATTGATTTCCCCAGCACAGGCCGGTTTCATTCAGAAAAGATCAGGGACACTAAATATTAGAAAAGTTCTTCTTGTCCTGGATAGGGTTAACCTTCGGCCTCTGAAAGGAGAATCTCCCGCTTTGCTTACAATAGATGCCGAGAAAGCCTTTGACAATATTGAGTGGTCATGGCTTTATAGAGTTCTAGATGAAATGCGTTTTTCGGGGTCATTTTATACCTACATTAGAGAAATTTACACAAATCCGAAGGCTCAAGTTTACATTCCAGGATATCTGTCAGCCCCTTTTCCGTTACTGAAAGGAACCAGACAGGGTTGCCCCCTTTCCCCATTACTTTTTAATCTGGCTCTGGAACCATTGGTACGATTGTTATCTACACATAGCACCTTCCAGGGTATTTCTGTAAATAATAGACAAATTCAGTCAGCTTTTTTTTGCAGATGACATTTTGCTTTTCCTTTCGAATCCAGCTCAGCAGGTCCCCGAGATTTTACAAATTTTGCGAGAGTTTGGAGCGTATTCAGGCTTCAAGATTAATGCGTCAAAGTGCGAGCTCCTATACCTGGGAGGGACAAATGTTCAAACACGGGAGCAGAACCCTTTTGAAGGAATTACAGTGGCTAAGTCATATATCACATACCTGGGAGTTAAAATAGGTAAGGTTCCGGCAACCCTTTATAGTCTAAACTATCCACCCCTTCTGAGCCAAATAGAGCGAGATCTTAAAAGATGGCACGACCTTCCATTGAACATAATTGGTAGAGTCCACCTAATTAAGATGATGTCGATATCAAAATTAATGTATCATCTTCAAACACTTCCCCTGCTTCTCAAGCATAAAGATATTGTCCAGCTAAATAGAGCTTTTTCACACTTCATTTGGAGGGGGAAACGCCCTCGTATAGGGCTTAAGAAGTTGATGGCATCTAAGGTTCATGGAGGTCTGAGTTTGCCGAACATTCGGGGTTACAATATAGCCTGTTTGACTAGATATATACTGGATTGGATTAAAGGCTCTAGGCATTATTCAGCGTTGGAGCTTGAGAGAGACTATGCACAACCTTGGGATCTGGTGGCATTGCTTCATACTAGGCAGGCTAATCTCCCAGTGAAAATCAAGCACTCTTCCTTATTTAAAGACACGATTGCAGCGTGGAAGGCGTTGAGGAAAAACTACAAACTTCCCCATAAAATATCCAAATACTTGCCTATATGTGGGAATCCAGAGTTTGTGCAGGGGACAAGCAATAAGCTGTTTGAAGAGTGGAAGGTGAGGGGTATAAGGACTGTTGCTCATCTCTTGCACACCTCAGAACCTAGATGGTTGAGTAGAGATGAAATTATAGCGCAGTATGGCCTGGGGCCTAACCAAGTAATCCAATATGACCAAGTGAGATATAGTATTATGACTCAGTTGCATGATGTGACCCAGGAGGTAGTATTTAACTCTTTTGATTGTCTGGTAAAGAACTCAATAACTTCATCATCTATCTCTTTTCTTTATGGAGCCATGCGTGATCTATTAATAGGACAGCACCCGGAAGGTTTATTTAAATCTTGGGAGAAACAATTTGAGGACCCGTCTATGGGGGTAAAAATTAGGGGAGGGTGGAATGCTCTTCGTAAATCAATTTTAAATGAGAATTGGCGAGAAACCCAATTTAGAATTATGCACAAGGCAATTTATGGTTTTAATCTCCCTCCATCAGCAACAAAGCCAGACAGGATTACGTATTGCCCTAAGTGTAAGAGTAGTGGAACTGATCTCCTTCACGGGTTGTGGTCCTGCCCCCATTTGAGTCCATTATGGTCACAGATCAAAAGTTGTATACAAAAGGTGTGGGGTCTTGAAGTTCGGCTCTCACCTGGGTTCGCTATTTTTCACCATTGGGAGGAGGGGAACGATACCAAAGGGAAGATGACTAACCCACCCAGACTTATACATGTGATACTTCTGGCAGCCAAGAGAGCGATACTAAAAAATTGGTTGGAGTCTAGGGTCCCCGCGATTGAAGAGATCTTGGGTCAGCTCATGCATCTTCTTGAAATAGAAGGATTGGATGCAGAAAGGAGGGCGGATAGAATACGACAGCACTTTAACAAATGGAAGAAATTCATACTGGCCTATTGTACTCGGGAGGAGATAGTCAGGATTATGTCACCTTTCAAAGACACAGTCTGGTATCATACTGAAAAATTGAAGGATACATTGGATGGCTTGGAGGTGGGGGAGGAAAGGCCGAAAGCTGACTAAAAGGAGAGGGGGAAATAACCGATTTGAGTGGGACTTCTTTATTATATGTCATTACCATGTTCACAAGGGTTCAATGGGGGGAATGATAAGAATGATGGGGTAAGGGGTCGCTGCTTTCCTTTGCTTTATCTTGCCATGTTACGGTTATTGATTTTAAAAATTGGTATGGAATTTGGGATGATCAAATATGACAATGTAATGTTGAATTTACAATGCTGAATTCGCTTATGCCAGTGTTATGTTATTGAAAAATTTGAATAAAAATATAGTTAAAAAAAAAAAAAAGGCCTGGGCGTCCACGGATGACAACAGTGGTGGATGATCGCCGCATACTTTCTTTGGTAAAGAAGAATCCGTTCACAACATCAACTGAAGTCCAGAACACTCTCAGTGAAGTAGGTGTATCTGTCTCTAAGTCGACAGTAAGGAGAAGACTCCATGAAAGTAAATACAAAGGGTTCACATATAGATGCAAACCATTCATCAATTCCAAAAATAGACAGGCCAGAGTTAAATTTGCTGAAAAACACCTCATGAAGCCAGCTCAGTTCTGGAAAAGTATTCTATGGACAGATGAGACCAAGATCAACCTGTACCAGAATGATGGGAAGAAAAAAGTTTGGAGAAGAAAGGGAACGGCACATGATCCAAGGCACACCACATCCTCTGTAAAACATGGTGGAGGCAACGTGATGGCATGGGCATACATGGCTTTCAATGGCACTGGGTCACTTGTGTTTATTGATGACATAACAGCAGACAAGAGTAGCCGGATGAATTCTGAAGTGTACCGGGATATACTTTCAGCCCAGATTCAGCCAAATGCCGCAAAGTTGATCGGACGACGCTTCATAGTACAGATGGACAATGACCCCAAGCATACAGCCAAAGCTACCCAGGAGTTCATGAGTGCAAAAAAGTGGAACATTCTGCAATGGCCAAGTCAATCACCAGATCTTAACCCAATTGAGCATGCATTTCACTTGCTCAAATCCAGACTTAAGACGGAAAGACCCACAAACAAGCAAGACCTGAAGGCTGCGGCTGTAAAAGGCCTGGCAAAGCATTAAGAAGGAGGAAACCCAGCGTTTGGTGATGTCCATAGGTTCCAGACTTAAGGCAGTGATTGCCTCCAAAGGATTCGCAACAAAATATTGAAAATAAAAATATTTTGTTTGGGTTTGGTTTATTTGTCCAATTACTTTTGACCTCCTAAAATGTGGAGTGTTTGTAAAGAAATGTGTACAATTCCTACAATTTCTATCAGATATTTTTGTTCAAACCTTCAAATTAAACGTTACAATCTGCACTTGAATTCTGTTGTAGAGGTTTCATTTCAAATCCAATGTGGTGGCATGCAGAGCCCAACTGGCGAAAATTGTGTCACTGTCCAAATATTTCTGGACCTAACTGTATATATATATATATATATTGTGAGACAGGGGATATAGCTCAGCTGGGATCTTTGCTTTGGTCCAAGCAAGTGGCTATGGATTCACAGATGACAGCGGCAGACGGGCAGGTTCCACACAGATACGGCCACTGCCATTTTTTTTATTGTGTACACTTATCTCTCAGTGTTACACATGCAAAAACAGGAAAATAAATGTCTAAGGCCATATGGCCACTAACTAACAGAATGCTAACTACAAAATAAACCTATGTAAGAAACAAAATAGTATTCTCTTACTGTGTCAGTTCCTCAGCACAGCAAGTGGAGGTATGGAGTCTCAGCACCAGCAGCTATGAGCCTGTACTACTCTCCTCAGCAGTCTCCTTGTTCTGAATGCCTCCTGATTATTTCAGCTGATCCAGTGAGGAATCAAAACCTGGATTGAATGTGGAGAAGGGAGCAACCAGTCCCACTGCCATTCCTACTGATTGCTCCAGGAAAAACCGAGCCCAAAACTACACTGAAATAAACAGGCTTCAGTGACTAACTTATTGCTGAGCCAGATCTGACTTTCCCAGCTTTTCCCAGCCCATTTGCATGGGCTGACTGCTCCACATTCAGTACATGGAGACATATGAAATGAACCGAGGGGAAACATACCTGTTCTCTAGTACTTCTCCCCTCGACATCTCACATTCACCCCCCCTCTGTTCGAGCCCGTGGGGTCGGACACAATGACTTACCAAGCAGTGCGTTCTAGACAACGCGTCTGCGTTCCCATGCACCTTGCCTGCTCTGTGCTCCACTGAAAATTTAAAATTTGTAACGCCAAGAACCAGCGTGTCACCCGCGCATTGCCCTCTTTTGCCTGGGACATTCATGTCAGGGGTGAATAGTCCGTCACTAGTAGAGATGAGCGAACCGGTCGCGGTTCGGCTCGAGTTCGGTTCGCCGAACGGGCGTCTCGTTCGAGTTCGGTTCGGCGAACGTTCGACGAACCAAACTCGAACCGCATAGGAAACAATGGCAGGCAATCACAAACACATAAAAACACCTAGAAAACACCCTCAAAGGTGTCCAAAAGGTGACAAACAACTCGCAACACAACACAAACACATGGGAAAGTGACAAGGACATAGACTCATGCGAAAACAAAAGAGCAGGACAAGGAAAAAGAGGAGGAGACACAGATATAGGCATGGCATGCCCTTCTAAAATCATGTAAAACACCGCAAGGTGACTCCAAGCGGAGTCTCCCTTTTTTCCAAAAATTGGGCCCCACACACACCCACCCCTTAAGTGGCAGCACTTGTGGCCCAGTTGTACACTTCACAGCTAGATTTGCATCAAGCACATTCAAAAATACGCCATACTTAACCGTCCCCAGGATGACACCGGGGTAGGTAGCAAAGTCTTTCCTGATCCCAGCACTGTGCATCTTGGATCATTTTTAAAAACAATGTAAGCAAGGGCTACTCCAAGCGGAGTCTCCCTTTTTTCCAAAAATTGGGCCCCACACACACCCACCCCTTCAGTGGCAGCACTTGTGCCCCAGTTGTACACTTCACAGCTAGATTTGCATCAAGCACATTCAAAAATACGCCATACTTAACCGTCCCCAGGATGACACTGGGGTAGATAGCAAAGTCTTTCCTGATCCCAGCACTGTGCATCTTGGATCATTTTTAAAAACAATGTAAGCAAGGGCTACTCCAAGCGGAGTCTCCCTTTTTTCCAAAAATTGGGCCCCACACACACCCACCCCTTCAGTGGCAGCACTTGTGCCCCAGTTGTACACTTCACAGCTAGATTTGCATCAAGCACATTCAAAAATACGCCATACTTAACCGTCCCCAGGATGACACTGGGGTAGGTAGCAAAGTCTTTCCTGATCCCAGCGCTGTGCATCTTGGATCATTTTTAAAAACAATGTAAGCAAGGGTTACTCCAAGCGGAGTCTCCCTTTTTTCCAAAAATTGGGCCCCACACACACCCACCCCTTCAGTGTCAGCACTTGTGCCCCAGTTGTACACGTCACAGCTAGATTTGCATCAAGCACATTCAAAAATACGCCATACTTAACCATCCCCAGGATGACACTGGGGTAGGTAGCAAAGTCTTTCCTGATCCCAGCGCTGTGCATCTTGGATCATTTTTAAAAACACAGCAAGGGTTACTCCGAGAAGAGTCTCCCTTTTTTCCAAAAATTGGGCCACACAGACACCCCATCAGTGGCAGCACTTGTGTCCTAGTTGTACACTTCACAGCTAGATTTGCATCAAGCACATTCAAAATACTCAAGCATTTACTCTCCCCAGGATGACACAGGGGTAGTAAATTCCTTGTGGATCCATGACTTGTTCATTTTGATGAACGTTAGTCTGTCCACATTGTCACTGGACAGACGCGTGCGCTTATCTGTCAGCACACACCCAGCAGCACTGAAGACACGTTCAGAGACAACGCTGGCAGCTGGACACGACAAAATCTCCAAGGCGTAAGTGGAGAGCTCTGGCCATTTTTCAAGATTTGAAGCCCAAAATGAGCAAGGCTCCATTTGCAAAGTAATGGCATCGATGTTCATTTGGAAATACTCCTGTATCATCCTCTCCAGCTGTTGACTATGTGTCAGACCTGTTGTCTCTGGTGGCCTTGCAAAGGAGGGTCTAAAAAAATTATGAAAAGATTCAATAAAATTGCTGTTACCAGCACCAGATACGGTGCTACTGGTACGGGTAGACTGTTGAAGATGACGAGACCGTCCCATGTTTGTCAAGTTACAACTGGGAGATTCACTCCCTGCACCTGCACGGTTGTTTGGTGGAAAAGCCGAACTAAGATCGAGTAACAGCTTCTGCTGATACTCCTGCATACGTGCGTCCCTTTCTATGGCTGGAATTATGTCACAAAATTTGGACTTGTAGCGGGGATCTAATAGTAAGGCAAGCCAGTAGTCATCATCACTTCTAATTTTGACAATACGAGGGTCATGTTGGAGGTAGTGCAGCAAGAAGGCACTCATGTGTCTTGCGCAGCCATGCGGACCAAGTCCACGCTGTGTTTGTGGCATAGAGGTGCTAACCGTTCTTTCTTCCTCTGACATCTCCCCTCAACCTCTTTCAACTGAAATTTGACCAAGGTCTCCCTCATCCGCTGAGTCGTCCATGGACAGGTCGTCCTCCATTTCTTCATGTTCTCCTGCACCTTCCTCAACATTTCGCCTGCTACCATGCGCCCTTGTTGATCCCTGTCCCCCATGGTCCCATGCCTGCCGTGTTGGTGATGATGAACGTCTGGACCTTGGTGATGTTGTTGTGTCTTGCGCATATGAATCCTCCTGTAGTTCCTCCCCTTCCTGTTGTCCCACTCCCTGACTCCGAATAGTGTTTAGCGTGTGCTCCAGCATGTAAATGACTGGAATTGTCATGCTGATAATGGCATTGTCAACGCTAAACATATTCGTCGCCATGTCGAAACTGTGCAGAAGGGTGCATAGGTCCTTGATCTGAGACCACTCCATCAGGGTGATCTGCCCCACCTCTGCATCTCGTTAGCCCAGGCTATAAGTCATGACGTATTGCACCAGGGCTCGGCGGTGCTGCCACAGTCGCTGTAACATGTGGAGAGTCGAATTCCAGCGTGTCGCCACATCGCATTTCAGGCGATGAACCGGCAGGCCGAAAGACTTCTGGAGAAATGCAAGTCGCTCAGCAGCGATGGTTGAACGGCGGAAGTGAGCAGACAGTTTTCGTGCCCTGTTCAGAAGGCCATCTAGGCGGGGATAGTGTGTTAAAAATTGCTGGACAAGGTTCAACACATGAGCCATACAAGGCACGTGTGTAACCTTGCCCAGGCGAAGGGCCACACCCAGGTTTGCAGCATTGTCGCACACGGCCTTACCAGGCTGCAGGTTGAGTGGAGACAACCATTTATTAAACTCAGTCTCCAGAGCTGCCCACAACTCATCCGCTTTGTGACTCCTATTTTCAAGACATGTCAAGCTAAAGACCGCCTGATGCCGTTGCGCTCTGCTGCCAGCATAGTAATGAGGGGTGCGTGATTCCTTCTGCGCAGTGAGAACGCTGGTGGCCTGACTAGGCAGGCTTGGGGCGGAGGTGGAGGACCCAGATGAGGTGGAGGAGGCAGAAGCAGTGGCGGAACTTAGACAGACAGAGGATTGACACACAAGTCGTGGGGACGGCAAGACTTGTGCAGCAGACCCTTCACCATCTATCACCATAGTTACCCAGTGCCCAGTCAGCGACATGCAACGTCCCTGTCCATGCTTACTGGTCCAAGTATCGGTGGTGAAATGCACCCATTCACACACAGAGTTTCTCAAGGAAGCGGTGATGTTGTGTGCGACATGCTGGTGTAGCGCAGGCACACCTTTCTTAGAGAAGTAGTGGCGACTGGGCATCTGGTACTGGGGCACAGCGACAGACATAAGGTCTCTAAAATCCTGTGTGTCCACCAGGCGGAAAGGCAGCATTTCGGTAGCCAAGAGCTTACAGAGGGATAAAGTCAACCTTTTAGCTTTGTCATGGGTCGCAGGAAATGGCCTTTTATTTGTCCACATCTGAGGGACAGAGATCTGGCTGCTGTGTGTAGACGGTGTTGAGTAGGGTATCCCTGGAAAAATGCAGGTTTGTGAGGAAAGTGCAGGCGTAGACATGATGTTGCCTTCATCCAACGTTGGTGCTATCGATGTCTGAGAGAGCTGTACAAACGCACTTGATTCCCCTTCCAAACCCACTGACGACCTACCAAGCAAACTGCCTGTTGCGGTTACAGTGGTGGAAGTTGTGCGTGGAAAACCAGATGTGACAGCTGTCCCCACAGTCCTAGAAGATGAAGAGCGCGCGGATGCACTGGAAGGGGCAGGCGGTGGATGGTTCGCTCTGCTAGGCCGCATTGCAGCACGGTGAGCTTCCCACTGGGACATATGATATTTATTCATGTGACGATTCATGGAAGAAGTTGTCAAACTGCTGAGGTTTTGCCCTCTACTAACAGAATCACGACAAATTTTACAGATCACATAATTTGGGCGATCTTTTGCTATGTCAAAAAAGGACCAGGCTAGGCAAGGCTTAGAGGGCATGCGACCTGCTGAGCCACCCTGACTAGTGCTCAGAGGCACAGTGGTGGCTGAGGATGCAGTTGTAGACGTGCTACCAGTACTCCGACTCTGTCCAGGAAGGCGCAAGGTAACTTCGTTGTCAGTTGCATCCTCCTCCACCGTCTCTGTTGACCTCCTCGAGGGCCTAACTGTGGGTTGACAGTAGGTGGGATCTAGAACTTCCTCATCAATTGTTGTGTTTGCACTCCCCTCACCCTCAGACCGAGCCTCTTCTTGCCCTGACCGAATATTTAAGTTGTCATCCCAATCTGGTATCTGCGTCTCATCGTCATCAGTATGTTCCTCATTGTCTATTACCACAGGTGTTTCAGTTTGTGAATAAGGGTCAACATTATGCTCAAAAACTTGGTCATCACGGCCTGAATCTGAGTCACAAAGGTTCTGCGCATCACTGCAGATCATTTCCTGGTCTGTACTCACTGTAGTTTGGGAGCAGATCTCTGATTCCCAGGCTATAGTGTGACTGAACAGCTCTGCAGACTCAGCCATCTCAGTTCCACCATACTGTGCAGGGCGGATGGAGACTTCAGAGCTGGGACATCTTACTTTTGCTGGAAGATGGTCTATCTTCAGCAGATGTTAATGGAGCTTTGCCACCTTCCTTATGGACAAACCCTTTTTTTCCTTTTCCAACACGCCTCTTCCCCTTTCCACCAGAATCTGTCATTTTGCCACTTATTTTGATTGTGACAAGATTGTGCACTTAAAATGTGGTAGTAAAAATTGAGAGGTGGTGTAGATTGCAGCTGTGGTCTAGCTTTATTAACAGCAGAATAAACAACAATAACTATCCCTGACAATGCAACTACGGCCCTTAAACTGGCAACATAGTTTGCTAGTATAATGACTTAGTAACAATGAGTTTGAGTGTGCAATGCAGAGGTGGTGCACATAGGTTTGCACCAGTGGGACACTAATGGAAGTCCAACAGCCACTTTTAGGATGCCACTAAGTTTCCTCAGTGTTTGGTATTATAATGGCTTTGTAACAAGGAGCTTGAGTGTGCAATGCAGAGGTGCTGCAAATATCTTTGCACTAGTGGGACACTCATGGAAGTCCAACAGCCACTTTTAGGATGCCACTAAGTTTACTCAGTGTTTGCTAGTATAATGGCTTAGTAACAATGAGTTTGAGTGTGCAATGCAGAGGTGCTGCACATAGATTTGCACCAGTGGGACACTAATGAAGTCCAACAGCCACTTTTAGGATGCCACTAAGTTTACTCAGTGTTTGCTAGTATAATGGCTTTGTAACAATGAGCTTGAGTGTGCAATGCAGAGGTGCTTCAAATATCTTTGCACCAGTGGGACACTAATGGAAGTGCAACAGCCACTTTTAGGATGCCACTAAGTTTACTCAGTGTTTGCTAGTATAATGGCTTAGTAACAATGAGCTTGAGTGTGCAAAGGGCAGGAGGGTACAGTGGCAGGGTTGTGGGTCTGGGTAGAGGAAAGGAAGCCTCCCTTTCTATCCCTCCTAATGGGGAAATGCAGCGAGGAAATCCCTGACCTTAGCTACACAGACGCTGTCATCTTGTGTAGCTGTTAAAATCTGTTTTCACGTAACCTGACTGTCACCTATGGCTCTGACCCTGCCGGTATTAGCCCTTAAAAGGACTAATAGAAATTTCTATCCCTATTCTGTATAGCGCTGTGTATAGAGCGTACACAGCAGTATCGAAGACAGGAGCTACGCCAGCGGTGACTGACACCAAGACGCAGAAGGCAGATAATGGCGTGCTGGAGGAAAATGTCCGTTTTTATAATGCATGGACATGTGACATGGACATCCTATCACACATGCCGTTGCTTCTCTGGCTAAAAGTCCACTTAGCTGTGTGTGTCTGGGATTGGCTGACATTCTGGCCCGCCCCACTACACGCGCGCGCTTAGGGAAGGAAGACAAGGAAAAAAAAACCATTATCCAAACAGCAGTGATCTGAATGCGCTGTTCCCGCACACTATACGCTGAAATTTCATAATAGTGTGAGTCACAAAGTGACTTACACTATTACAGCGGAAAGCCAGCTAGTAATTAGCTTGTCTTTTTGCTGCTAAAACCGTTCTCGAACGTATCTAGAACTATCGAGCTTTAGCAAAAAGCTCGAGTTCTAGTTCGATCTAGAACAGCCCCCAAAATCACTCGAGCCGCGAACTGGAGAACCTCGAACCGCGAACCGCGCTCAACTCTAGTCACTAGGCTAAATCGGCGTCCTAGTAAATAATAGCGCAGGGTTTCCAGGGCCCACTTCACAGCTAAGGCTTGTCGCTCAACCACACTGTATTTTTTTTCTGCCTCCTTAAGTTTTCTGCTTAGTTGGCCCACCAGAGGCATGTGTTTGAACAATAAACTCCCGTTTAAAGTTTGGGGTAACCAACACTGGTTGGTCACATAAAGCCTTTTTCAACCCTTGAAAGACGTTCTCTGCTTCTGCGTTCCACTTTATTGAGACAGAGGTTGACCCCTTGGTAAGATCTGTGAGTGTGGCTGCGATAGTAGCAAAATTTTTGATGAACTGCTGGTAATAGCCAATGATGCTCAAAAAGGCTCTGACCTGTCTTTTGGTGACCGGTTGTGGCCAATTCTGAATGGCGTCCACTTTTTTAGCCTTAGGTTTTATAACTCCCCTACCAATGATGTATCCCAGATAGCGAGCTTCTTCCAACCCCAATGTACACTTCTTGGGATTGGCAGTCAACCTGGCAGCCCTTAGAGAGTCCAAGACAGCTTGTACCTTTTGGCAAATGAGTTTCCCAGTTATCACTAAAGATAATGATATCGTCCAAATATGCGGATGCATACTGGACAGGGGGCTTTAGGATGATATCCATTAGTCGTTGGAAGGTGGCTGGGGCTCCATGCAACCCAAATGGCATATCCCGGTACTGGAACAGTCCCTGTGGCGTAACAAAGGCAGTTTTCTCTTTGGCCGAGTTAGTGAGGGGAATCTGCCAATAACCTTTTGTTAAGTCAATAGTGGATATGTATCTGGCTGAACCTAGTCTCTCTATAAGTTCATCAACTCTTGGCATGGGGTAGGCATCGAATTTCGATACCTCATTTAACTTGCGAAAATCATTACAAAACCAGATAGACCCATCGGGCTTGGGCACCAGTACGATAGGACTAGCCCACTCACTCCGGGACTCCGCAATAACCCCGAGCGCCAGCATTTTCTTTACTTCCTGGGCAATGGAATTCGATATGGTTTTAACCGTACTCGTGTCTGAGGGTCGGTGACAATCTCATGTTTAATTAGGTGAGTACGGCCGGGTAGTTCTGTAAAAATATCTGCGTTTTATCTGTATGAACGCCTTGGTTTCTTGTATTTGGGTCTTGGATAGCGTGTCTGCAATAGCCACCTCTGGTGGTACTATCTGGGGGTCACTTACCTCAGATGTTGATGCCACTCGAGGCCCACTATCAAGGGTAGTCTCTGCTACCAGACTCTCTCTGTCCCACCAGGAACTTAAGCAAGTTTATGTGGTAGATTTGTTGGGGTTTTCTCTTGTCTGGTTGGTGTACCTTATAATTCACTTCACTTATTTTTTACAGCACCTCGTATGCCCCCTGCCATTTTGCAAGAAATTATTTTCTACAGTAGGTACCAACACTAACACCCTCTCCCCAGGTTGAAAAACTCGTGTTTTAGCCGCCCGGTTGTACACCCTGCTTTGGGCGCGTTGGGCGCGCTCCAAACATTCTTTGACTATTGGCATAACTGCCGCAATTCTGTCCTGCATGATTGTTATATGTTCAACTACACTGCGGTAAGGAGTCACCTCTTGCTCTCAAGTCTCCTTGGCAATATCCAACAGTCCTCTGGGACACCGCCCATAGACCAATTCAAAAGGTGAAAAGCCTGTGGAGGATTGGGGTACCTCTCGTATGGCGAACAAGAGATATAGCAGGAGAGCATCCCAATCCCTTACGTCCTTATCCACCACCCTTTTCAACATCCTCTTTAGGGTTTTATTAAAGCGCTCGACCAGACCGTCAGTTTGAGGGTGATACACTGAGGTACGCAGGTGGGAGATTTTTAGTAATTTACATAGTTCTTTGAGTATAGGAGACATAAAGGGGGTCCCCTGATCCATAAGTATCTCTTTTGGAATGCCTGTGCGAGAAAACATGTTAAAAGCTCCTTTGAAATTGCTTTTGCATTGGCATTCCGTAAGGGTACAGCCTCCGGATAACGGGTGGCGTAATCCAGTACCACCAAAATGTATTGATGACCCCTGGCAGATTTAACTATTGGACTGACTAAATCCATTGCTATCCTCTCAAAGAAAAAAAAAGGGGAACCAGCACAATCTGAAATTGGCATGCATCATATAAAAAGTGAAAATTCACAAATTTATTCCAACTGTACTATAATAAAAAAATGAGATTTTTAGCAAATAATTGATCAATTTTTTGAGCCACCCCTGCCAACGTCACGGCAAATCTCAATAGGGGGGTCCTACTCTACATTCTGTATTTCATGTGCCATGCGGCCTCCTAGATAAAGTTAAAAGCAGAACCATAATGGAGCACACATACCTGCAACCTGTATATAGCCGCTTCCATGTTGCAAAAAAGGCACTTGTGGATAGAGACCAGCCCAGGTCCCAGCATGTGGAGCAAGCTCTACACATACCAGGACTATATCACAACTGATCCTCCCAGTGCCAAACAGCAACCATTGATAAAGGCGGACCAGATCCAAGAATGGTGCTTAATTAGCATTGCCTGTGGAAAGGGGTGAGGTAACTGAGTCTGAACAGCTACCAACAGGAGGAATATATTGCAAACCAAAATCAGGCGTGCATGGTATGGTGTTGGTCAGACACCAGATTTGTAGCATAACTACGGTCAAAACAGAGAAAAAAAAGGGGAACCAGCACGATCTGAAATTGGCATGCATCATATAAAAAGTGAAAATTCACAAATTTATTCCAACTGTACTATAATAAAAAAATGAGATTTTTAGCAAATAATTGATCAATTTTTTGAGCCACCCCTGCCAACGTCACGGCAAATCTCAATAGGGGGGTCCTACTCTACATTCTGTATTTCATGTGCCATGCGGCCTCCTAGATAAAGTTAAAAGCAGAACCATAATGGAGCACACATACCTGCAACCTGTATATAGCCGCTTCCATGTTGCAAAAAAGGCACTTGTGGATAGAGACCAGCCCAGGTCCCAGCATGTGGAGCAAGCTCTACACATACCAGGACTATATCACAACTGATCCTCCCAGTGCCAAACAGCAACCATTGATAAAGGCGGACCAGATCCAAGAATGGTGCTTAATTAGCATTGCCTGTGGAAAGGGGTGAGGTAACTGAGTCTGAACAGCTACCAACAGGAGGAATATATTGCAAACCAAAATCAGGCGTGCATGGTATGGTGTTGGTCAGACACCAGATTTGTAGCATAACTACGGTCAAAACAGAGAAAAAAAAGGGGAACCAGCACGATCTGAAATTGGCATGCATCATATAAAAAGTGAAAATTCACAAATTTATTCCAACTGTACTATAATAAAAAAAATGAGATTTTTAGCAAATAATTGATCAATTTTTTGAGCCACCCCTGCCAACGTCACGGCAAATCTCAATAGGGGGGTCCTACTCTACATTCTGTATTTCATGTGCCATGCGGCCTCCTAGATAAAGTTAAAAGCAGAACCATAATGGAGCACACATACCTGCAACCTGTATATAGCCGCTTCCATGTTGCAAAAAAGGCACTTGTGGATAGAGACCAGCCCAGGTCCCAGCATGTGGAGCAAGCTCTACACATACCAGGACTATATCACAACTGATCCTCCCAGTGCCAAACAGCAACCATTGATAAAGGCGGACCAGATCCAAGAATGGTGCTTAATTAGCATTGCCTGTGGAAAGGGGTGAGGTAACTGAGTCTGAACAGCTACAAACAGGAGGAATATATTGCAAACCAAAATCAGGCGTGCATGGTATGGTGTTGGTCAGACACCAGATTTGTAGCATAACTACGGTCAAAACAGAGAAAAAAAAGAGAAAAAAAAGAGAAAAAAAAGGGGAACCAGCACGATCTGAAATTGGCATGCATCATATAAAAAGTGAAAATTCACAAATTTATTCCAACTGTACTATAATAAAAAAATGAGATTTTTAGCAAATAATTGATCAATTTTTTGAGCCACCCCTGCCAACGTCACGGCAAATCTCAATAGGGGGGTCCTACTCTACATTCTGTATTTCATGTGCCATGCGGCCTCCTAGATAAAGTTAAAAGCAGAACCATAATGGAGCACACATACCTGCAACCTGTATATAGCCGCTTCCATGTTGCAAAAAAGGCACTTGTGGATAGAGACCAGCCCAGGTCCCAGCATGTGGAGCAAGCTCTACACATACCAGGACTATATCACAACTGATCCTCCCAGTGCCAAACAGCAACCATTGATAAAGGCGGACCAGATCCAAGAATGGTGCTTAATTAGCATTGCCTGTGGAAAGGGGTGAGGTAACTGAGTCTGAACAGCTACCAACAGGAGGAATATATTGCAAACCAAAATCAGGCGTGCATGGTATGGTGTTGGTCAGACACCAGATTTGTAGCATAACTACGGTCAAAACAGAGAAAATTTTGCAACATAGAAGCGGTTATATACAGGTTACAGGTATGTGTGCTCTATTATGGTTCTGCTTTTAACTTTATCTAGGAGGCCGCATGGCACATGAAATACAGAATGTAGAGTAGGACCCCCCTATTGAGATTTGCCGTGACGTTGGCAGGGGTGGCTCAAAAAATTGATCAATTATTTGCTAAAAATCTCATTTTTTTTATTGTAGTACAGTTGGAATAAATCTGTGAATTTTCACTTTTTATATGATGCATGCCAATTTCAGATCGTGCTGGCTCCCCTCTCTCTCTGTTTGGTCGTAGTTATGCTACAAATTCTGGTGGCCGGTCACCACCATGCCATGCACGCCTGATTTTGGTTTGCTATGTATTCCTCCTGTTGGTAGCTGTTCAGATTCAGTTACCTCACCCCTTTCCACAGGCAATGCTAATTAAGCACCATCTTGGATCTGGTCCGCCTTTATCAATGGTTGCTGTTTGGCACTGGGAGGATCAGTTCTGATATAGTCCTGGTATGGTGTAGAGCTTGCTCCACATGCTGGGACCTGGGCTGGTCTCTATCCACAAGTGCCTTTTTTGCAACATAGAAGCGGTTATATACAGGTTACAGGTATGTGTGCTCTATTATGGTTCTGCTTTTAACTTTATCTAGGAGGCCGCATGGCACATGAAATACAGAATGTAGAGTAGGACCCCCCTATTGAGATTTGCCGTGACGTTGGCAGGGGTGGCTCAAAAAATTGATCAATTATTTGCTAAAAATCTCATTTTTTTATTGTAGTACAGTTGGAATAAATCTGTGAATTTTCACTTTTTATATGATGCATGCCAATTTCAGATCGTGCTGGCTCCCCTCTCTCTCTGTTTGGTCGTAGTTATGCTACAAATTCTGGTGGCCGGTCACCACCATGCCATGCACGCCTGATTTTGGTTTGCTATGTATTCCTCCTGTTGGTAGCTGTTCAGATTCAGTTACCTCACCCCTTTCCACAGGCAATGCTAATTAAGCACCATCTTGGATCTGGTCCGCCTTTATCAATGGTTGCTGTTTGGCACTGGGAGGATCAGTTCTGATATAGTCCTGGTATGGTGTAGAGCTTGCTCCACATGCTGGGACCTGGGCTGGTCTCTATCCACAAGTGCCTTTTTTGCAACATAGAAGCGGTTATATACAGGTTACAGGTATGTGTGCTCTATTATGGTTCTGCTTTTAACTTTATCTAGGAGGCCGCATGGCACATGAAATACAGAATGTAGAGTAGGACCCCCCTATTGAGATTTGCCGTGACGTTGGCAGGGGTGGCTCAAAAAATTGATCAATTATTTGCTAAAAATCTCATTTTTTTATTGTAGTACAGTTGGAATAAATCTGTGAATTTTCACTTTTTATATGATGCATGCCAATTTCAGATCGTGCTGGCTCCCCTCTATCCTCTCAAAGGGCACCTCTATTATTGGCAAGGGTACAAAGGGGCTTCTAAAATGTGTCATAGGTGCAGTCAACTGGCATGTAGGACAGGACTGACAGTACTGAGTTACATCTCCCACCTGACCCAGCCAAAAGAAACGTTGCAGAATACGGTATTTTGTCTTTTCTCCAGCCAGGTGGCCCCCCCAAGGATGTTTATGTGCCAGGTCTAAAACCACCTGACGAAAAGATTTTGGTACCACTAGCTGTTCCACCACCACTCCTCGCATCTTTTCAATGTGGTACAGCATGCCCTGTTGCACTGCCACATGTGGAAACTCATTTTGAGCCCCTGGGTTTCCCTGGGTTTCCCTCAGAGACCTTCACATTTTCCCATGCCCTTGTTAAAGTAGGATCTTGGTGTTGAGCGGTCCCGAAATTATCACGGGCCACCTCAAGACCTGGCATCTCTATACCATCCTCTAGCGTGTCCGCCTCGCCTGCAAACACAGCCAGAGGAGAGTGTACAGATTCTGGAGCTACCCCTGTGCTGGGTCCCCCATCATCTTGCTCCAGTGGCTCAGGGGCAAGCCCCAGGGTATCGTTCACCAGTTTTTCTTCAACCGGGGTGTTCACGCAATTTTTAATGTTGCACAAGTCCCAGAATAAGGGAAAGTCTCTCCCCAGGATTACACTATGCAACATAGTCTTTACGATCACCGCCTGATGTCTTTTGGCCCCCAAGAGTGTGGCAAGAGTTACCCAGGCTGTGGGGTAGTTTTTTAGCCTCGCCATGTATGGAACTAATGCCCACAGTTGAATCTGTTATTGCTCCAGGGTCCACCAAGCTAGCATGTACCAAGGTTACTTGACTGTCAGAGTCTAAGATGGCATTCACACTATAGCCGTTGACCTCAATGCAACACACATGTTTTTCATTTCCCGTGAGGATCTCCACAGCACAGACTAAACATATAATGACAGACACCTTGTAGTGTTACAGTCCATCGGCTCTGTAGTTAATGGGCAGTTAGCAGCTACGTGGCTGAGCCCACGACATCACCAACACTGAATAGGCCCTTGTTTCCCAGTTGGGGACCTCAGTCTGGGCCTGTTGAGTTGCTGAGAAATTACACCGCTAACATAGTCCTTTGTGGACCTGCTACCCCTAGTTGCAACATTCTCTTCTTTTGAAAAGGAGTAGTTTTAGCAGGACTTTCAGGCGATTTCCTAGAACCCCAGCAAAGCGAAAGCATCCCCTGGAGTAGGCTTTCAGAAGTGCTGTAACGCTCGACCATTTTCACCAACTGGTCAGCGCTAGTTGGGTCACCCTGTCCGACCCACCTTTGGATCTTAGCCGGTAAGGATCGCAGGTACTTGTCTAGGACAACACGTTCCACCATCTGTGTGGGCGCCAAAGTTTCTGGTTGCAGCCATTTATTCACCAGATGGATGAGGTCATGCATTTGTGAACGAGCTGGGTGATGTGCCACAAAAGTCCATAGATGTACCCTCTGTGCCCGTACATATGTGTTTACTCCCAGCCTTGCCAGGATTTCACCTTTTAGTTTAATATAGTCCATAGCATCAGCTCCACTTAGATCATAATATGCTTTTTGCGGATCTCCGATCAGGAATGGAGCGACCACTTCAGCCCATTTGTCCACCGGTAGGCGCTCACGTTCTGCAATACGTTCAAACACTGCCAGACATGCTTCCACATCATCATCAGTAGTCATTTTAAGTAAAGTCTTTTGTACGGCTTTCTGCGCACTGGCAGAGCCTTGTGCACAGTCCTCCGCGTCTCGCGGCTGCCGAACCAAGGACTTTTTTATTGCATTTAACTGCTCTTGTTGCATTTGGTGCTGCTACTCCAGCGCCTTCTGGAGGTAAGTATTGGTCTGTTGTTGGTTAATTTTGGCCTGCACCAACTGATTCAGCAGCTCCTCCATATTGCTGGTCTCTTGGCTCTTCAGCAGCACAGGAGCTTTCAGCCACAGCCATGACATTAACAAGAGCCAATGCCCATAGAATGGTTTATCTGTAGTTACAGTCCAATAGCCACTAATGCCCGCATTCTCCACCATTTGTGAGACAGGGGATATAGCTCAGCTGGGATCTTTGCTTTGGTCCAAGAAAGTGGCTATGGATTCATAGATGACAGCGGCAGACTGGCAGGTTCCATACAGATACGGCCACTGCAATGTTTTATTGTGTACACTTATCTCTCAGTGTTACACATGCAAAAACAGGAAAATAAATGTTTAAGGCCGTCTGGCCACTAACTAACAACAGAATGGTAACTACAAAATAAACCTATGTAACAAACAAAACAGTATTCTCTTACTGTGTCGGTTCCTCAGCACAGCAAGCGGAGGTATGGAGTCTCAGCACCAGCAGCCATGAGCCTGTACTGCTCTCCTCAGCAGTCTCCTTGTTCTGAATGCCTCCTGATTATTTCAGCTGATCCAGTGAGGAATCAAAACCTGGATTGAATGTGGAGAAGGGAGCAACCAGTCCCACTGCCATTCCTACTGATTAGTCCAGGAAAAACCGAAACCAAAATTACACTGAAATAAACAGGCTTCAGTGACTAACTTATTGCTGAGCCAGATATAACTTTCCGAGCTTTTCCCAGCCCATTTGCATGGGCTGACTGCTCCACAGTCAGTACATGGAGACATATGAAATGAACCGATGGGAAACATACCTGTTCTCTAGTACTTCTCCCCTCGGTATCTCACAATCTATATATATATCTATATATATATATATATATATATATATAGTTCCGGAATTGCGTCAGTGCAGACCTTCATTGGACCTGTGGGCTGACTAATAAAGTGTGCTTGTGCATTCAAAATTCATCGGTATGGACCTGCATGTTCACAAATGCTGGTATCCGCATCATTAATTATTATTATTATTATTTATTATTATAGCGACATTTATTCCATGGTGCTTTACAAGTGAGAGAGGGTATTTGTACAACAATCATTAACAGTACAAGACAGACTGGTATAGGAGGAGAGAGGACCCTGCCCGCGAGGGCTCACAGTCTACAGGGAATGGGTGATGGTACAATAGGTGAGGACAGAGCTGGTTGCGCAGTGGTGTACTGGACTGAGGGCTATTGTAGGTTGTAGGCTTGTTGGAAGAGGTACGTCTTGAGGTTCCTCTTGAAGCTTTCCACGGTAGTGGAGAGTCTGATGTGCTGAGGTAGAGCGTTCCAGAGTATGGGGGATGCACAGGAGAAATCTTGTACGCGATTGTGGGAAGAGGAGATAAGAGAGGAGCAGAGAAGGAGATCTTGTAAGGATCTGAGGTTGCGTGCAGGTAGGTACCGGGAGACTAGGTCACAGAAGTAGGGAGGAGACCGGTTGTGCATGGCTTTGTATGTCATGGTTAATGTTTTGAACTGAAGTCGTTGGGCGATGGGAAGCCAGTGAAGGGATTGGCAGAGTGGCGAGGCTGGGGAGTAGCGAGGGGAGAGGTGGATTAAGCGGGCCGCAGAGTTTAGGATAAATTGGAGGGGTGCAAGAGTGTTGGAAGGGAGGCCAATAAATTAATGGGACCATACCCAAGGACTCAACACTTGAATCTCACATATAATAGTGAGAAAATGATAGTAAAATTTTGTAGTAAATATTATATCTCATCACTATAGAAACAGGACTAAATGCAGATCTATGTACTAACAGCCATTATAAGACCACTCAGGTAACTCAGGTTCAAAACATCAAACGTAAATGCCAAATCCTCTCAATCGTTATATATCTATATATGTAATTGCCTTATTCTGTCTGTCTGTCTGTCTGTCTGTCTGTCTGTCTGTCTATCTGTCTGTCTGTCATGCTCCGAAATTGTGTCCTTACGGTGACACAAAGCTGATTGGCCGCTGGGCTCGCCATGGCCCCGCCCCCCCACACGGATTGGCCGCTTGCCCAGGCTGCGCCCCCACACGGATTGGCCAGCCGCTCGCCCAGGCTCCGCCCCCCCCCACAGATTGGCCTCTCGCCCCGGCACCCTGCAGGCATTGGCAATTCGGCCACGCCACGCCCCGCCCCCCTCACGCAATGCACGCTAGCTCTGGCTCCGCCCCCTCCCTCCCCCGCGCATTTCCCGAACTGACACGGCTGTCACGGAGGTGAGTACTGTACTCCCTCCCTCCCCCCCCCGGCCCCCGCTCGCACGGGAGTGGTGTGGATACGTTGCTTACCATGCTCGCATGGTTACAAGCGCTGTCACGGAGGTGAGTACTGTACTCCCTCCCCCCCCCCTTCCCCCGGCCCCCGCTCGCACGGGAGTGGTGTGGATACGTTGGTAACCATGCTCGCATGGTTACAAGCGCTGTCACGGAGGTGAGTACTGTACTCCCTCCCCCCCCCTTCCCCCGGCCCCCGCTCGCACGGGAGTGGTGTGGATACGTTGGTAACCATGCTCGCATGGTTACAAGCGCATCAAGGTCCTGCTGCCTGCTGCGGCGGAAGATCCACACGCACACACACAAACATACACACACATCAGATCACACTCACTCTCACACACACCTCACACACACCTCACATCACATTCACATCGCATTCACATCGCATTCACATACTCACAACATCCTGGGATATCGCTTGCTTCTCAGCCTGTTGTGACCTTCCAGGACCTGACGGAGGATCACATGGCCAGAGGCATGTGATATCTCCGGGTGTTGTGAGTATGAGCGCGTAAGTGCGACATCGTCAGTGTCTGTGTGTGTGAGTGGATGCGATCGGGTGTGTGTGAGTGGATGCGATCGGGTGTGTGTGAGTGGATGCGATCGGGTGTGTGTGAGTGGATGCGATCGGGTGTGTGTGAGTGGATGCGATCGTGTGTGTGAGTGGATGCGATCGGGTGTGTGTGAGTGGATGCGATCGGGTGTGTGAGTGTCGGCAGAGGAGCACAGCGTGCTGGAGGAGGCTGGGAGCAGAGAGGCTGATCATGGGGAAGAGGGGAAGGCTGATGCTGAAGGAGGCTGGGATGGGGAGGCTGGGAGGAAGGAGGCTGGGAGGAGAGAGGCTGAGCCTGGGGAAGGCTGGGAAGGGGAGGCTGATGCTGAGGGAGGCTGGAAGGAGAGAGTCTGATGCTGGGGGAGGCTGGAAAGAGAGAGGCTGATGCTGGTGGAGGCTGATGCTTGGGGAGGCTGATGCTGGGGGAGACTGGGAGCGGAAGGCTGATGCTGAGGGAGGCTGGGAGGGGGAGGCTGGGAGGAAGGAGGCTGGGAGGAGAGAGGCTGATCCTGGGGAAGGCTGGGAAGGGGAGGCTGATGCTGAGGGAGGCTGGAAGGAGAGAGGCTGATGCTGGGGGAGGCTGGAAGGAAAGAGGCTGATGCTGGCGGAGGCTGATGCTGGGGGAGGCTGGAAGGAGAGAGGCTGATGCTGGTGGAGGCTGATGCTTGGGGAGGCAGGGAGAGGGAGGCTGATGCTGAGGGAGGCTGGGAGGAGGGAGGCTGGGAGGAGAGAGGCTGATCCTGGGGAAGGCTGGGAAGGGGAGGCTGATGCTGAGGGAGGCTGGAAGGAGAGAGGCTGATGCTGGGGGAGGCTGGAAGGAGAGAGGCTGATGCTGGCAGAGGCTGATGCTGGGGGAGGCTGGAAGGAGAGAGGCTGATGCTGGTGGAGGCTGATGCTTGGGGAGGCTGGGAGAGGGAGGCTGATGCTGAGGGAGGCTGGGAGGAGAGAGGCTGGGAGGAGAGAGGCTGATCCTGGGGAAGGCTGGGAAGGGGAGGCTGATGCTGAGGGAGGCTGGAAGGAGAGAGGCTGATGCTGGGGGAGGCTGGAAGGAGAGAGGCTGATGCTGGCGGAGGCTGATGCTGGGGGAGGCTGGAAGGAGAGAGGCTGATGCTGGTGGAGGCTGATGCTTGGGGAGGCTGGGAGAGGGAGGCTGATGCTGAGGGAGGCTGGGAGGAGAGAGGCTGGGAGGAGAGAGGCTGATCCTGGGGAAGGCTGGGAAGGGGAGGCTGATGCTGAGGGAGGCTGGAAGGAGAGAGGCTGATGCTGGGGGAGGCTGGAAGGAGAGAGGCTGAGGCTGGGAGGAGAGAGGCTGATGCTAGGGAAGGCTGATGCTGAGGGAGGCTGGGAGGGGAAAGCTGATGCTGGGGAAGGCTGGGAGGACGGCGGCTGGGAGGAGAGAGGCTGATCCTGGGGAAGGCTGGGAGAGGGAGGCTGATGCTGGGGGAGGCTGGAAGGAGAGAGGCTGATGCTGGCGGAAGCTGATGCTGGGGGAGGCTGGAAGGAGAGAGGCTGATGCTGGTGGAGGCTGATGCTTGGGGAGGCTGGGAGGAAGGAGGCTGGGAGGAGAGAGGCTGAACCTGGGGAAGGCTGGGAAAGGGAGGCTGATGCTGAGGGAGGCTGGAAGGAGAGAGTCTGATGCTGGGGGAGGCTGGAAAGAGAGAGGCTGATGCTGGTGGAGGCTGATGCTTGGGGAGGCTGATGCTTGGGGAGACTGGGAGCGGAAGGCTGATGCTGAGGGAGGCTGGGAGGGGGAGGCTGGGAGGAAGGAGGCTGGGAGGAGAGAGGCTGATCCTGGGGAAGGCTGGGAAGGGGAGGCTGATGCTGAGGGAGGCTGGAAGGAGAGAGGCTGATGCTGGGGGAGGCTGGAAGGAGAGAGGCTGATGCTGGCGGAGGCTGATGCTGGGGGAGGCTGGAAGGAGAGAGGCTGATGCTGGTGGAGGCTGATGCTTGGGGAGGCTGGGAGAGGGAGGCTGATGCTGAGGGAGGCTGGGAGGAGGGAGGCTGGGAGGAGAGAGGCTGATCCTGGGGAAGGCTGGGAAGGGGAGAGGCTGAGGCTGGGAGGAGAGAGGCTGATGCTAGGGAAGGCTGATGCTGAGGGAGGCTGGGAGGGGAAAGCTGATGCTGGGGAAGGCTGGGAGGACGGAGGCTGGGAGGAGAGAGGCTGATCCTGGGGAAGGCTGGGAGAGGGAGGCTGATGCTGGGGGAGGCTGGAAGGAGAGAGGCTGATGCTGGCGGAGGCTGATGCTGGGGGAGGCTGGAAGGAGAGAGGCTGATGCTGGTGGAGGCTGGGAGGAAAGAGGCTGGGAGGAGAGAGGCTGAACCTGGGGAAGGCTGGGAAAGGGAGGCTGATGCTGAGGGAGGCTGGAAGGAGAGAGTCTGATGCTGGGGGAGGCTGGAAAGAGAGAGGCTGATGCTGGTGGAGGCTGATGCTTGGGGAGGCTGATGCTGGGGGAGACTGGGAGCGGAAGGCTGATGCTGAGGGAGGCTGGGAGGGGGAGGCTGGGAGGAAGGAGGCTGGGAGGAGAGAGGCTGATCCTGGGGAAGGCTGGGAAGGGGAGGCTGATGCTGAGGGAGGCTGGAAGGAGAGAGGCTGATGCTGGGGGAGGCTGGAAGGAGAGAGGCTGATGCTGGCGGAGGCTGATGCTGGGGGAGGCTGGAAGGAGAGAGGCTGATGCTGGTGGAGGCTGATGCTTGGGGAGGCTGGGAGAGGGAGGCTGATGCTGAGGGAGGCTGGGAGGAGGGAGGCTGGGAGGAGAGAGGCTGATCCTGGGGAAGGCTGGGAAGGGGAGGCTGATGCTGAGGGAGGCTGGAAGGAGAGAGGCTGATGCTGGGGGAGGCTGGAAGGAGAGAGGCTGATGCTGGCGGAGGCTGATGCTGGGGGAGGCTGGAAGGAGAGAGGCTGATGCTGGTGGAGGCTGATGCTTGGGGAGGCTGGGAGAGGGAGGCTGATGCTGAGGGAGGCTGGGAGGAGGGAGGCTGGGAGGAGAGAGGCTGATCCTGGGGAAGGCTGGGAAGGGGAGGCTGATGCTGAGGGAGGCTGGAAGGAGAGAGGCTGATGCTGGGGGAGGCTGGAAGGAGAGAGGCTGAGGCTGGGAGGAGAGAGGCTGATGCTAGGGAAGGCTGATGCTGAGGGAGGCTGGGAGGGAAAGCTGATGCTGGGGAAGGCTGGGAAGGGGAGGCTGATGCTGAGGGAGGCTGGAAGTAGAGAGGCTGATGCTGGGGGAGGCTGGAAGGAGAGAGGCTGATGCTGGCGGAGGCTGATGCTGGGGGAGGCTGGAAGGAGAGAGGCTGATGCTGGTGGAGGCTGATGCTTGGGGAGGCTGGGAGAGGGAGGCTGATGCTGAGGGAGGCTGGGAGGAGGAAGGCTGGGAGGGGTAGGTTGAGAGAAGAGAGGCTGATGCTGGGGGAGGCTGATGCTGGGTGAGGCTGGGAGGGGGAGGCTGATGCTGGGGGAGGGTGGGAGGAAGGAGGCTGGGAGGAGAGAGGCTGATGCTGGGGAAGGCTGGGAGGAGAGAGGCTGATGCTGGGGACAGAGAGGAGAGGCTGATGCTGGGAGGAGAGAGGCTGATGCTAGGATGAGAGGCTGATGCTGGGAGGAGAGAGGCTGATGCTGGGAGGAGAGAGGCTGATGCTGGGGGCAGAGAAGCTGACGCTGGGGGCAGAGAGGCTGATGCTGGTGCAGCATGGGGGATGGAGCACGATGGGGGGGTGTGCAGCATCGGGGATGGAGCATGATGGGGGGTGCGCAGCATCGGGGATGGAGCACGATGGGGAGTTTGCAGCATGGGGGATGGAGCACGTTTGGGAGTGCGCAGCATAGGGGATGGAGAACGATGGGGAATGCGCAGCATGGGGGTGCACACAGCTACACAGCAAGAGATCAACAAGCAAAAAATAAACCACCACGGTCGATTTGCATAGTTAGCCAATTTGCACTCTGGTTAGCAGCTTAACGACTTACACAGGTAACAATGGTATACAATCCTGTAACTATGGAAAGCATTTTCAAAAACGAACTAACTTCAGCTCTCCCCTCTTCACTCCCAAATTTTACCTCTGGTGCACGGAAACACCCTGGACCTGGGTGAGAACACATGAAGAAAAGGAGAAATTCCAGCAACTCCAGGAGAAAGTAGAATTTTCTTTAAAAATGGATTATTTATTGATAATAAAAATATTTCATCAAAGCAAAACAAAATGATTTTTAGTGAGGCAAGACAAAGGAGCCGTTTCCTACGCGTTTCAACCTAGATAGGTCTTAATCATGGAATGCCATGATTCCAACCTATCTACGTTGAAACGCGTAGGAAACGACTCCTCTGTCTTGCCTCACTATTTTTTGTCTTGCTTGGATGGAATATTTTTATTATCAATAAAGAATCCATTTTTAAATAAAATTCTACTTTCTCCTGGAGTTGCTGGAATCTCTCCTTTTCTTCATATCGAAAGCATTTTGGTTTGTTAGCCAATGTGTACTATGGTTACCAGCTTACCCCGGCTCACGGTACACGTGTGCGGGAGTCGGCGTACGCTGGTAACTATGGTACACATTGGGTAAATAAGCAAAGCAATTTGCATAGTTATTCCATTGTGTACCATGGTTACCAGTCTACGACAGTTTCCTGCACATTTAGATTGATGGTCTCCCGCTGTCAAACACGCTGATGCGTGCTGCACAGCCGAAGACCATCGAGCAAAAAATGAAACATCATTATTCAAAACTTTAACTCACACACACTGCTAAATACCTTGAACAAAAATCATACTTCTTGCCTGTAGTCTACCATATCATTTACCATGTCTTGCAATTTTCGTGTTTTTTTCAGATTACGTCTAGCACGATTTACACTGATTGCCTTATAATGGGGCCGAAGCGCAAGTACACCACCGACCAGGAACGAAAAGCAGCTGCAGCAAAAAGAAGGCAACTACAACGTCAAAAACAAAGGCAAATAGAACAAGAGGTCAACAGACAACGATGTGATGCCAACGCTAGCACACAGCCTCCAGAACAAGACACACGTAAACAAACTGCCTGCACAATAACCCACGAGGGTACGGCTCACACACAACAGCTACACCAAGATAATCTTCAAAAAAAGGACAACAGACAAGCCTTGGAAGTATCACCTCCCGCACTTCCACCACAACAGGAGACACCACAAGAAATTAGAAATGAAGAGGTAAGTCAGAAGAAGAAGAGAATGGACACACACAAAATACACATAGTAACTACCAAAATCATCCCCCCTCACTAACATGTCTTGCCTCCATTGGCTCCAGTTTGCATCTGCCTGCGCAGATAAATTAATGCCCCAATGCATTCTCTATAAGCCAACGCCCTCTTAGCAATGGGACAAGTACTGTCACATCAACTGCCTTATATTACAAATGGAAGCAATTAACACCTCTAAAAAGTAACGAGATTTCAACCCATCTCATGCCTTGCTGTATCGTAGCCCCCAAAGGAAGCTCACTACACAATGATAAACACTCCCACACTTCTAGAGTTTTGCGCTTTGCATACTTACCTGATCGTTTACCATAGTTACCAGTATATGCCGGTTCCATGCCCATTCAGATCGATGATCTTCCGCTGTCAAACACGCTGATGCGTGCTGCACAGCGGAACACCAACAAGCAATAAATGAACCATCATTATTCAAGACTTTACCTCATAACCACTGCTACATACCTTTCTCAAAATCCTATAAAAAAAAAAAAACTAACATGCTGCTGAATACATACTTCTTGCCTGTAGTCTACCATATCATTTGCCATGTCTTGCAATTTTCGTGTCTTTTTCAGATTACGTCTAGCACGATTTACACTGATTGCCTTATAATGGGGCCGAAGCGCAAGTACACCACCGACCAGGAACGAAAAGCAGCTGCAGCAAAAAGAAGGCAACTACAACGTCAAAAACAAAGGCAAATAGAACAAGAGGTCAACAGACAACGATGTGATGCCAACGCTAGCACACAGCCTCCAGAACAAGACACACGTAAACAAACTGCCTGCACAATAACCCACGAGGGTACGGCTCACACACAACAGCTACACCAAGATAATCTTCAAAAAAAGGACAACAGACAAGCCTTGGAAGTATCACCTCCCGCACTTCCAACACAACAGGAGACACCACAAGAAATTAGAAATGAAGAGGTAAGTCAGAAGAAGAAGAGAATGGACACACACAAAATACACATAGTAACTACCAAAATCATCCCACCTCACTAACATGTCTTGCCTCCATTGGTTCCAGTTTGCATCTGCCTGCGCAGATAAATTAATGCCCCAATGCATTCTCTATAAGCCAACGCCCCCTTAGCAACGGGACAAGTACTGTCACATCAACTGCCTTACATTACAAATGGAGGCAACTAACAACGCAAAAAACTATCCAGATTTCTACCCATCACATACCTTGCTGTATCGTAGCCCACAAAGAAGGTCACAACACAACGATAAACACTCCCACACTCCTACAGTTTTTCCACGTGGAACACACACATAATGTAAACCATGTAGTAACATACTTTCAGCAACATTTGTAAAGACCTGCTCAGTAACACAGTGCAACATAGCTCTCACAAGTCAACTCAACACCTTCTCTCATGCACAGTACTCTAACAAAAAAATCCTTTACTTCACTCAACAGTCTAACTGTATTATTTCGTCTATCTGTCTGCCTTTTACAGCTTCACTCAAGAATACTTGACGAGCTCTGTCTTACAAGGGGGCGTAAGCGAAAATACACCAGCGAACATGATAGAAAAATAGCAGCAGCATCAATGCGACAACAACGTCGCAACATCGAGACACTTCAACAAACTACTGAAAGACAAGCCAGAGAAGCTAATTCTCAAAGACTATGTCGACACAAAGCCTCACCTAAACAAATTTCCGATAGACAAGCCCACGATGCTCAAGCTCACACACAACGTCGAAAAAAAGAGACTCTTCAACAAACTGTGGACAGAAAAGCACAAGATGCCACAGCTCACACACAACTTAGAAAACAAGAGACTCTTCAACAAACTATGGACAGACAAGCACAAGATGCCACAGCTCACACACAACGTAGAAAACAAGAGACTCTTCAACAAACTGTGGACAGACAAGCAAAAGATGCCACAGCTCACACACAACGTAGAAAACATGAGACTCTTCAACAAACTGTGGACAGACAAGCACAAGATGCTACAGCTCACACACAACGTAGAAAAAAAAGAGACTCTTCAACAAACTGTGGACAGACAAGCTCAGGATGCTACAGCTCACACACAACGTAGAAAACAAGAGACTCTTCAACAAACTGTGGACAGACAAGCACAAGATGCCACAGCTCACACACAACGTAGAAAACAAGAGACTCTTCAACAAACTGTGGACAGACAAGCACAAGATGCTACAGCTCACACACAACGTAGAAAACAAGAGACTCTTCAACAAACTGTGGACAGACAAGCACAAGATGCTACAGCTCACACACAACGTAGAAAACAAGAGACACTTCAACAAACTGTGGACAGACAAGCACAAGATGCCACAGCTCACACACAACGTAGAAAACAAGAGACACCACAACAAACTGCTGCAAGACAAGCTCAGGATGCAGAAGCCCACAGCCAACAACGGAGACAGGAATCCCCATCTTCCAAACTAAAAAGACAACAACATGATCGCCTAATTCATCACAAAAGAATGATCTACCATCTCAGCCAAACTCAACACAATATTCAACTTTTTACAGCCAGCAGAACACATAATGAAAATACAATTATTCAGCATTACTGTGGAAAGATGAATTCACTCTGCTCCAAATGCAACTCGCACAATTTTACCGATGAAAAACCAGCAGACAATCTGTTCACTCAATGCTGCCAAAAAGGGAAAATTCAGTTGCCCATACCTCAATACTCAGATCTGTTAGAGCAATTGATGAAAGGAAGTCATCCACACAGTAAAAATTTTATGGACAATATCCGAAGCATCAACAGTTCACATGCATTTGCTTCATTTGGAGCCAATATTGCACCGCCGCCAGGATTTGGCCCGTATTGTTTTAAAATTCATGGTCAAATTTACCACCGCACAGGGACACTTCATCCAGAAATGGGCCAAACTCCAAAATATGCTCAATTATACATTTTGGATCCAAATGAAGCAACAGAACAACGGCTGACTGTTCACGAAAACAAAAAGTGTAATACTGAAATGATGCATCAAATTGCACAACTTTTACAACAAATCAATCCATTTGCAGCTGCATATCGCATGCTAAAAGACGTAGAAGCCGAAGAAGAACAGAAGGCTATCACATATGGAACTTCAATGCCTTCTATTGTCATGGCCATTAAACAAGAACGTGGACAAGATCCACGGCGATACAACAAACCACGCATTAGTGAGGTCGCAGTAGTTTTCCAAAATGATGATGGAGAGCCTCCTTTTAACAGGGATATATTAGTTCATCTTCACCCAGACAAAAACAACCCTTTACTTCCTAAAACACAGCGGATTAGCATTTTGCACAGCAACCTTGATGCTCTTCTATATCCGCTTTTCTTTCCAAGAGGTGATCAAGGCTGGCATGAAAACCTACAACAACAAGGTACTACTAGAAGAATAACACAACTGCAATACTACAGTTTTCAACTCTCTGTCCGCAATCACTTTAATCCAATTTTAAACGGTGGAAAACTAACACAACAGTACTTAGTAGATGCATATGTTAAAATAGAAGCTAATCGCCTGAATTACATAAGACAAAATCAAAAAATCCTCAAAGTAGAAGACTACTGTGTTCTTCAAGAACATTTGCAACAAAAATCAATTGAAAAGGGAATACCTATTGGCAAAACAGTTATTCTACCTTCGTCATTTGAAGGAAGCCCCCGCAACATGCAACAACGTTATCAAGATGCAATGGCAATAGTCACTAAGTATGGAAAACCAGACATTTTTGTTACCATGACCTGTAATCCCAAATGGGTTGAAATCACCGAGCATCTGGAACCATGGCAACACGTAGAACATAGGCCTGACTTAGTTGCACGCATATTTCGGCTAAAACTAAAAAGCCTTTTACAAGACATCAAAAATGGCCTGTTTGGAACAGTCATAGCAATGGTTCATGTCATCGAGTTTCAAAAAAGAGGTCTACCACATGCACATATTCTCCTTATCTTAGACACCAATTCTAAGATTCACACTGAGGAAGACATCGACAACATAGTATGGGCTGAGATTCCTAACCAACAACAATATCCAGAGCTCTATGACATTGTAGTGTCTCATATGGTTCATGGTCCATGTGGAGTTCTTAATCCAGCAAGTCCATGCATGCAAAATGGAAAATGTACTAAAAAATTTCCAAAGGACTTAAAACAGCACACTGTTAAAGATTTAGATGGCTACCCATCATACCGACGACAAGATATTGAGAACATTGTTCACAAAAATAAACATATCAATAACTCATGGATAGTTCCATACAATCCATACCTACTAAAACGCTACAACTGTCACATCAACGTGGAAATCTGTGGTTCAATCAAAAGTGTTAAATATCTTTTTAAGTATATCTACAAAGGCCATGACAAAGCTAATGTCGAAATCCAACAGAAAACTCTGAACCATGATGAATCTTCAACTTTTGTAGACTCAAGATATGTCAGTGCTCCCGAAGCTGCGTGGCGAATATTTGCCTTTCCAATGCATTCACAGTCCCATGCCATTATACGATTAGCTATTCATTTACCACATCAACAACAACTTTATTTTTTTGAAGATGCTCAAGTCGAAGATGTGTCCAAAACTTTAACCACAACCTCAACATTACTAGAATGGTTTTTGCTAAACCAACGAGATAAAAATGCAAGGCAATATTTGTATCGAGAGATTCCAGAGCATTATGTTTGGAAAAAAACTTGGAATCCAAGACTACGTGGAGTAAGCACAATAATTGGACGCATGTATACTGTTAGTCTCAAAGATCAAGAAAGATATTGCCTTCGCCTCTTACTACTGCATGTCAGAGGAGCTACAAGTTATAACCATTTAAAAACCGTTCATGGAGTATTACATGATACATTTAAAGCTGCAGCTTTGGCTTTGGGACTTCTATTTGATGATACAGTTTGGAAACTTACTTTACAAGACGCAGTAACCCTACATATGCCTAAGCAACTTCGTGAATTGTTTGCCTACATTTGCGTGTTTGGCCCCCCTACAAACCCTGATCAACTTTGGACACTTTTCAAAGAAAATCTAATTGAAGATTACTGCTTACATCTTCACAACCAAACTGGTCATTGTTGCAAATGTGAAGCTTACGCCATGCAAGATGTCCAAAATATTTTATTACTACATGGAAAAACGTATGCTGACTTTAATTTGCCACACCCTGAAATACAACTTCCACAAGCTCCGCAGTATAATGAATCTTCAGAATTATTGTTAGCAACAGAGCTGAGAATCTCCTTAAATGAACAACAACAAATTGCATATGGCACCATTTTAAGTGCCATTCTTAACCAAGGAAATGCGAACCCTAAATGTTTCTTTATTGACGGTCCTGGAGGAAGCGGCAAAACATACCTTTATGATGTTTTAATACATCACGTTAGAGGGTTGGGAAAAAAAGTGTTGACATCTGCTACAACAGGTATTGCAGCAAATCTATTAAACGAAGGTCGCACTATGCATTCACTATTTGGCATCCCAGTTCCAGTCAATGAAATATCCGTTTCACGAATCAAACAAGATACAGTAGCAGGAAAACTTTTACAAAATGCAAGTCTTTTAATAATTGACGAATGCACTATGGCCTCCAAATATGCTTTGACCTTAATTGACAGACTTCTACGTGAAGTAATGACCACAAAGGTAGCAGAAAAAAATGTAATTCCATTTGGTGGAAAAGTGTTTGTTATTGGGGGAGATTTTCGACAATGCCTTCCAGTTATACCAAGTGGAACAAGAACAGATATTATTGAGTCCAGCTTAAAAATGTCAGAACTTTGGAAAAACTTTACCAAACTCCAACTAATTAACAACATGCGATCTACTGATCCAGATTACAGCAAATGGCTTCTGAAACTTGGTAACGGTGAACTTACCAATCAATATAACCTTGGAGAAGACATTATAGAAATACCTGAAGACATGTTATGTAAAGACTGCATTGTAACTGAGGTTTTTGGACAACGTTTGAACATTGATATTAACGACAAAAACAATGTTAACAAAGCCTCTTCCTATGCAATTCTCTGTGCCAAAAATGAAGACGTTACTCTACTAAATTCCCGTGTAATGGATCGCATGCCAGGTGAATATAAGTTGTACAAAAGTGATGATTCAATCGATGTAGATAATGAAGATGAACGTGAACATTATCCCGTTGAATTTTTAAACAGTGTAACACCATCAGGAATGCCATCCCACATACTTCAACTTAAAATTGGAACCATTGTTATGTTGCTCCGGAATCTAAATACCAAACAAGGACTATGTAATGGAACGCGCCTTATTGTGACTGGAATGTATTCACACCTTATTCAAGCAAGAGTCATCACTGGATCAGCTAAAGAAAAGGAAGTGTTAATTCCACGTATTGATATATGTCCTTCAGACACTCGCCTTCCATTTAAACTTCGCCGTCGTCAGTTTCCCCTAAAACCTGCATTTGCCATGACAATAAACAAGTCACAAGGCCAAACTCTACACCGTGTTGGCATATATCTACCTGAACCAGTTTTTGGCCATGGACAACTGTACGTTGCGTTTTCAAGAGTGACAATGAGATGCAACGTCAAAGTACAAGTTCTTGACACACCTTTACAAGGAAAGTTACTTAAAGAGAGTGAAAAGATCTTTACACAAAATGTGGTGTATAAAAATATTTTTAATTAACTTTACACTGTTCATAACCTTCTTTCATTACAAGCCATGGACATCATTAAACATTAGACTCATCTATTAAAACTGTTCATATTAATCACCGATCATAAAAATATTTAACATGAACTAAATAACCAGGAATGTTTCCACAACCTCTTTCCATAGTACCCACTTACCTCATTGTTCCCCTGCTTTCTTCCCTAATAAAATATTCTTACCCCTCCCATCCTTTCATTTTCCTCTCATACAAAAAAAATTGTAACCATTTATAGTATATGAAATATATGTATTGATAGTTTGAAACCAATTCATTATCTAATAAATTATTGAAAATAAAATTGTTTGTTCTATTTGTCATTCTTAAACCAATAAACTATTTTAAGAATACTAAATTAAAACTAACCCATCCAAACAATTTATTACATTATTATTCAATCTGCTAACAAACATACACATTCTAGACTACCCGATGCGTTAGAATCGGGCCACCTTCTAGTATATATATATATATATATATATCCAAAGGAGAAAGAAAGTCGCACTCCAGATGCTCACCATATCACTCAGTCTTTATTGCAGGGGAAACATGAGGGTACAAGCGGTGGGGAGGGTGAGACAAGCCATACAACGCCGGACGACGGCGTGCCGTTTCGCTAGAACTTAGCTTCCATGGGTCCAGTGCAAACTGCCATGCAGCACCGCCCTTTTAACACAAATTGTGTGGGTACTGCATTAGCAGAGTGATTTAAAATGCAAATGCAAGTATACAATTAGTAGCTGCAAAAAACAGGTGAAGACTTCAAGGGTATTAACATATCACAGTCTAATACACATATCTCTCAAAATACAATAATATACAAAAGGCGGACAGAATCACAATCCCTACAAGAACAGAACAAAATTCTGATGTACAGTACAGCGAGCACAAAAACAGTAGAAATTATTTTAAATTAGTGAAAAAAAAAAAAAAAATTTCAGAGACAATGTATGCAATAATGTTAAAATGCAAAACAGTAGCTATTAATCAATGCCATGATCAGATAGTGCTAGCAAAACAAGGGTGTCACAGTCAGGATGTCATATAGTCGACATGCCAAAAAAAAAAAAAAAAGGTCTTTAAAGAAAAACTGACAAGTCGTTTCTGTCATTCAAACCTAGCGGTCCCATTGCGTTTAGATCCAGAATCAATCTGGATTCTTTTTGTAACAGCGTGCGGTGCGTGTCGCCGCCTCTGCTGCTAGGATTGACTTTAAACAGACCAGCAAAAGAAAGTAGATTGGAATTACTATTATGGCATTCCTGCATGTGTTTAATAAGTCTTGCTGAACCTATCCCTGATATTAAGGATTTGCAATGTTCCCTAAAACGGACGTAAAGGGGCCGGATAGTTTTTCCAATGTAATAAAAATTGCAGGGGCAGAATAATGCATACACTATATAAGTGGACTTGCACGATATGAAATCATTAACCCTGAGGTACTCACACCCCACTTATTACATCCCCCGTTTTATGGGCCGAACCGAAAGGACAATTCCCACATCTAAAATTACCCTTAATTTTTTTCTTGTCTAACCATGTCTTTTCCTTTGTGGGCACGAATCTATTTTTTACCAAAAGGTCGACTAAATTATGGCCTCTTCTGTAAGATACCAAGGGACCCTCTTTAACCAGGGCTCTAAGGTCTTTATCGTTTTTCAACAAATGCCAGTGTCTCTTTATGCTGGATCTCACAATGTCAAACAGAATTGTATTTGAAATTGAAGGTGCATCTATCCCCGGCGGCATTATGCGGCATTTTTCCTGGTATTTTTTTTAAAAAAAAATTTGCGAGGTCTATCACGATCATTCGTCGCCATCGCAGTCCTGTCCTGTTCTTTTGCTGGTCTCTTTAAAGTCAATCCTAGCAGCAGAGGCGGCGACACGCACCGCACGCTGTTACAAAAAGAATCCAGATTGATTCTGGATCTAAACGCAATGGGACCGCTAGGTTTGAATGACAGAAACAACTTGTCAGTTTTTCTTGAAAGACCTTTTTTTTTTTTTGGCATGTCGACTATATGACATCCTGACTGTGACACCCTTGTTTTGCTAGCACTATCTGATCATGGCGTTGATTAATAGCTACTGTTTTGCATTTTAACATTATTGCATACACTGTCTCTGAAATTTTTTTTTTTTTTTTCACAAATTTAAAATAATTTCTACTGTTTTTGTGCTCGCTGTACTGTACATCAGAATTTTGTTCTGTTCTTGTAGGGATTGTGATTCTGTCCGCCTTTTGTATATTATTGTATTTTGAGAGATATGTGTATTAGACTGTGATATGTTAATACCCTTGAAGTCTTCACCTGTTTTTTGCAGCTACTAATTGTATACTTGCATTTGCATTTTAAATCACTCTGCTAATGCAGTACCCGCACCATTTGTGTTAAAAGGGCGGTGCTGCATGGCAGTTTGCACTGGACCCATGGAAGCTAAGTTCTAGCGAAACGGCACGCCGTCGTCCGGCGTTGTATGGCTTGTCTCACCCTCCCCACCGCTTGTACCCTCATGTTTCCCCTGCAATAAAGACGGAGTTATATGGTGATCATCTGAAGTGCGACTTTCTTTCTCCTTTGGATTTATCTTGGTCTTCACCGCAAGTCTGCACCATGATCCCCTCCATGGCTCAGTAGGGCTCAAGTAGCTGAACGTGTAGTAACACACGGAGTAGGTGGTGCACCGGGACTCTTACCTCTTTCATATATATATATATATATATATATATATATTTATAAATATATATATTTATAAGGAATATGATATCTGTCATTGCTAACAGGCTTTGCTAAAATAGTAAATACCCAGTATCAGATATAAACATCATATTTCTTTGTTACCCATGTTAGAGTTGGTGGGTCAGCAGTGCATCCACTTCCGCCCCTATGTACATTTCGCATAAAACGCTTCCTCAGGGGGCTATTGCAGATCAATTTTCCCTCTCCTTGTATGATGTGTTCGCCTAATGGCCACCGCTTGCAGTCTGTCCACCGACCGCAACGGGGAAGCACCGCTCTTCAGAGTTGCCAGCGCATGCACAGTGGCTATAGAAGCCAGGGCTTATACACAGCCCTAATGACAGCGGCGTGACCCAGCGGGCAGGTGGAGGACAGTGGGCACGCGCACCAGACTGCATTAAGCAACTTACGTCACATTCCCATATGCTGCACTATGATATGCGCTTGCTTACTTGCTAATCACTGTGCATGATATGCAAAGTTGAAGCGACCAAATGGTCTTGGACACCTATAAATTTATAAATTCCAAGTATGTGTGATGCCCTGGGCAAGCCAGGGGTCACAGGTCATGACACCACCACACCCTACACCCCGGATAGGTACACCGAAGCTAAACCAAAAATCCTTGTTGCCTTCCTCCAGGGGCTGATGTCCACACCAGGGGGTGGGCCAGGTGGTTGGCTCCGCCCACCGAGGAGTTCACAACCCTGGAGGCGGGAGAACCAGTCAGATCAGTTTAGTCAGAGTTTGAAGTGAGAGTGAAGTGGTAGAGGAGCAAGAGAGAGGAGTAAAACTGGAAGAGAAAGTGACAGTTGAGGAAGCCTGAAGTTGGTCCGGGTGCGTGCCCCGGACTGAGACAGCAAGGTCAGCAGACGGCGGTGACCGTCTGCAGGAGAGGCTGATCGGAGGTTGTCGAAAGGACCGTGGACGGGTGGTGGCCCGGCGGTACCAGAATGGTATACGAAGAGAAGCCAGCAACATTGGCAGGGGCCTTTCGGATCCCGGCAAGGCTAGGAGTCGCCGTGAATTTGCCAAATCCGTCAGTGAAGGGGACCTCCGGGTCTCCCAACAACTAAGTCCCGATTGAAGGCAACAGTCCAACCGTAGGAGAGAGACACCGCCACCGCCAAGGCACCAGTTTCTCAGGGCCAGCGCCTGCGGGTAAAGTGGGGCTCCTCCGGCCCATATCCAAGCCAGGGAGTGGGTTTTCCGGTGGGAACCCATCGCTACCAATATAGACTTACGTGCAGGAAAAGGGACCGTCATCGTCAACTACCGGGGAAAAGCAACAGCAGCCGTCCGTGGGAACCGTCTTTCCAGCCGTGTGTTTTACCGAGAACTGTGTCCCCGTCTCAGGCTGAGTGAGTACCACAGTGCCGTGAGGCACAGCGCTGCCCCGCATCCCTGCACCCCACCAAGCCCTGCACCGGCCCCGCCATCCCTCATCCCCCATCTCATCACTGGGCCCCGGGACAACCACCCCCTACCCACGGAGGGGAGAACCAACAACTTTGCTGCTCCCTGTCACCGCTCCCGGGATCCCCATACAGAGCAGCGGTGGTGTCCACACAATCACCACAACTGTGGGTGGCGTCACGGACAATAAACAATCCCAAAAACCAATCCCCATTCACTCACGGGCGAGGAGCGCCGCTCGAGTCCCCGGGATCCGGCCCATCGCTCGAGCCACCGAGCAGCAGCAGGCCGCAGCAGCAGCGGCAGCCGGACCCGAGCAGTGGGAGAGCGCGGCGTCCCCACCTCCGCCCGCGACATATGCCATACATAACGATTGAGACATATGGTAATTCATAACATGCATCAAGTCGTGCAATATGCAGAGAATATCCACGTCAGGAATATGAATCCATTAGAGTGGGTTCTTCACATACAAGGTGATCCTTAGGGTTGGTAGAAGTATACTGTAAACAAATACACAAATTAAAACCGATTAAAAACAATACAGGAAAACGGTGGAAGAGATCAAAGATAATGTACTAAATTGCATAAATGATCATTGCTGCGCATGATAACACAAGGCCTATATAAAATAAATAGACGTGACACTCTGAATAATTTTGATGGCATTAAATGGCCGTGACATTTATTAAGGGTTAAATAGCATATTAAAATTACCAATAAATAACCAAATCTTTATTAACCATTTCATCACCACAGTCCATAAACTAGTCCGCCAGCAAAGCTGACGACTTTTCCCTCTAACAAATGCCACGACGAGTGCGATCCTCCACGAGAAGTTCTTTCTCCAGGGATGGCGGGTGGGTGTTCTTCTTTGATCTTCAGAAATTCTGACAGCCAGCTGATGGAGAGCCCCTGCTTTTATTTACAAATTTCCCGCACTTTTCTAACAGCTGACCAATCAGCTGTTAGAAAAAACGGAAAATGGAAAATACCCTACCTATTGGAAAAATCTGCAAACTAAAATTCAAAAGCCCAAGCAATGATTACAGATTCTTCAAAGTAGTCTTTTTTTCTGACAATCAAGCTCAAAAGCTCCGCTTCCAACCTAGCAACTTTATCCTGAGGCAACCTACACTCCATCCTATCAGAATCAATAGTGATGCCTAAAAACTCCAAACACCGACAGGGCAAAGTCGTCTTCTCTTCCGCTATAGGAACACCAAACAAACACATCAACTCACGAAACTTAACTAACAACTTTAAACAATCCTCAGACTCCGCCTTACCAAGAAATAAAAAATCATCTAAATAATGCAGAATTTTCCCTTACCTCCCTCAACCTCAACAACCCAATGTAAAAATGATGAAAAAGATTCAAAATAAAAACAAGACAAAGAAAAACCCATCGGGAGGCATTTGTCAAAAAAATAGTGCCCCCTAAACTGAAAACCCAGAGAATTGAAACCCGAAGGATTCACTGGTAAAAGCCTGAATGCTGACTGTATATCTGATTTTGCCATTAAAGCCCCTCTACCTGCTTCCCTTAACAAATCCACAGCTTGATCAAATGAGGAATATTTAACCGAGACTATATCCGGCTCAATCTCAACATTTAAGAACCATATCTTGGAAACGATAAATGATGGAATAGACGGAAACTACCCTTCTCCTTCTTAGGGACTATCCCGAGTGACGAAAGCCGAAAATTCTTGAACGGGGGACTAACAAAAGGACCAGCTACCCTACCTAATTGAATCTCTTTTAGCACTTTGGAAGCTACCACTGACTCAAATTCATTTACTGAAAGAAGATTCTCCACCCAAATGCACCCTGACCCTTTAAACTCAGGAACAAAAAACCCGTTCACAAATCCATCCAAAATTAACTAAGCATTCTGTCTGACTGGATAGCGATCTAACCAACCCAGCATGTTTTGTACTATCACTGGTGTCACCGCCTTTAAATATGGACTCCTTAGTGTTGTGTTGTTGCTGTGTACTCTGGTTCTGTTTTTTGAAACATTTGAAGATGGCATGATTGCCGCCACAAAAGGAGCACTCATGTCGAAATCTGCAATTGGATGTAAATTTACATGACGACTCATTAAATGCAAAGCAGAAACCTTTTTTAACCATAGGATTATTTTGAGAAAATCTGTTAAAATTAGTCCTCTGAGGAAGCATAAGGTTTAGCCATAGACCGACGTCTTTTTGGCCCCATTGCATATTCCGGAGGATGGCTAATTTTTGACGAAAACTCTCATCATAATTCAGCCATGCAATGCCACCAAAACTGCGATATGCCTCTAATATGTTCTCCAGGTGCTGAAAAAGACCCGAACAAACTGCCGGATTCTTTTCACCCAAGACAGAAGAAAAAATGCAAAATGCCTGCAGCCAGTTATTGAATGATTTAAAGGCGGCCTTTTTCTTATCATCTAAATCCGTCTTCTCATCCTTTTTAACATTCTCTCTACTAGACGGAAGCAGAGAAAACAAATCAACATAATCCCCCTCGTAAATCTTATCCCTAACTGGCTGCGGCAAATGAAATCCCAGGGGGGACATGTCACATGTCAAAGCCTCCTTAAATAAAAAACCATGCAGAGACATGGACTCCTGACAACCACTAAGACCTGCACTACTCTCCCTAGCCACCGCCCCCCTGCTAACATTTCACATAACACTTTCTTCACTACAGCTTCTATACTAAAAGGAAGAGGGCTGGCACACGAGACAGACAGAGGGACATTGAAACTCTCACCCTGTCCTCTGCTCTGCAGTTCTCGGCCCTCCTGTGGACGTCCCTGGTCTCCAGCAGCTTCGCGCCTCAGGCTCCTGCCTCTGGCCTCGGCAAAGCACCTCCTCCTCTTCAGACGGGGACTCGGACCAGGGGGCCCCCGTCGCTCTTCTGGCCTCAGGAACGATCTTCCCCTATGATCTCCCGCTGCCACCAGGAATTTCAAATCCCTGGGCCGGTGCCGCGCTTTTACGGCGACGCCGACTAGATGACGTACTCTTCCTCTTCGTGGCTGCTCTGTCCGGCGCTGAACAATGACGCGCCTCCGCAGCCAGGATGGGCGGGGATGCTCCGGCTTCCGCTTCTTGCTCATTCTCACCGACTGCCGCTGGAAGGACGCTGCGCCGCAGGGACCGCCTTCTTTCCGGGATATCCGCTGTCAGCGCTGCCATCTCTTCTGGGTTGGTATGCTGGATAACCGCGGCGTCACGATCCTCAGCTTCTCCAACGTCTGCTGGCTGCCTAGACGCCTCCAGGCATTGTCTCAGCCAGGCTTCTCCACTGTCCTCGCTCGCCCTCTTCATCCGGTCTTGCAGCAGGCTCCCATCAGCTGTTCTTCTTTGATCTTCAGAAATTCTGACAGCCAGCTGATGGAGAGCCCCTGCTTTTATTTACAAATTTCCCGCACTTTTCTAACAGCTGACCAATCAGCTGTTAGAAAAAACGGGTGCGCAGAACCAGCCTAAACTGGTTTAACCAGTCTCCTCATGACAGAACACAGCTGTTCTTAACCCTTCACTCACCACACATATAGTGAACATAAAAACCTTTATTCAATAATAATGGCCATTCCATTGTATATATAACCAGGCCTGTGCCATCATGCATTCGCACGGCATACTAGCTACCGTGCTCTAAACAGAGAGCCAGATGGATTAATTGGGGACTATAGAGCTAGTACACAGGCATTTTTTAGGGGAAAGAGAGTCCAACTTATAAGAAACAAGCAAATTAATTGGTTTCATTTAATCCTGTAGGTGATTTAGTTTCTAATAGTGTAATCCATTTGCATTCTTGCTGTAATAGTTTCTTATTTATATTGCCGCCTCGAATCCCTCTGGACACATGTTCAATCCCCCTTACATTAAAGGTACAGGGATCACTATCATGTTTTAATTTGAAATGTCGAGGGATTGTTTTCAATTCCTCCAAATTGGAGATGGTTGTTGCAGCTACAATGTCGCGTACGTGTTTCCTTGTCCTGACTCTTAGTTGGCGTGATGTCAGCCCAATATAACTTAGGCCACAAGCACACATCGCATAGTATATCACCTGTGTGGTGGAGCAGGTGATATACTGGCGAATTTCAAATTCTTTGTCTCCCCTGATGACCTAAAGGTCACACACATATTGGCGCATGCCCTACATCCACCACAGGGGTAACACCCCTTAACCGGTGACCCTGTGTCAAAGGGCGTATTGGTAGTCGCCACGTAGTGGCTTCTAACCAATATATCTTTGAGATTTTTGCTTCTCCTATAGGTCATCTGGAGGTAATCTAGTATATACTTTTTCAGGATTGGTTCGGTCTGGAGAACTGGCCAATGGCGCTGCAAACTTCTTTTCACCTCTTCACATTGTGAATTATATGTTGTGATGAATCTGACATTATTGTTGTCCTTGGATACTCCATTGGAGGACTGGAGTAAAGTTTCTCATGTGAACTTCTTCACCCTATTATACCCTTCCTTTATGGATCTGTTGCTGTACTCTCATGACTGAAATCTCTTTCTCAATATATCAGCTTGAAATTTCTGTGGGGTTGAGCAAATCCGCTTCGTTCTCATAAACTGCCCAACTGGGATAGATTTGATAGTGACGTAATGGTGGCTAGACTCTGCATGCAACAGGGAATTGATTGCGGTGGGCTTCCTGAATAAGTCTGACTGTAGCTGTCGGTTGCTGTCAATATCGATCTTGATGTCCAGGAAGTCCACCACCTCCCTGCTATACACATAGGTCCGCCTGATGTTAAAATCATTCACATTGAGTTGGCCCATGAACTGCCTAAGCCCATCCTCACTGCCTTGCCAAATAAATAAAATATCGTCAATGTATCATGGCCAGAGGGGTATATGGTCTACAGCCCACGCGTCCTCGCCCCCCCGCAAACCACTTTCCCAAAACCCAAGAAAGAGGTTTGCAAATGAAGGCGCACAGGCCGCCCCCTTTGCAGTACCCCTCCGCTGTAGATAAAATTGCTCTTTAAAAGGAAAAAAAAATATGCGTTAGGATGAACTCAAGCAGCCCAAGGACCAACTCACATGTGCGACCATCCAAGTTGCTGTTCACGAGAAAAAAGCGGGCCGCCTCCAACCCCTGCTGATGATCAATGCAAGTATAGAGTGACTCTATATCTGCAGTCACGAGGTACATATCATCCTCCAAATGTATCCCGTTAATTCTGGTTAATACGTACGTGGTGTCACGGACGTATGATGGGAGAGCTTCTGCCAGTGGTTGCAAACAAAAATCCACAAATTTGCACACCGGGTCATAAAGGCCTTCCAACCCAGACACGATAGGTCTGCCCGGGGGTTCGGTGGCATTTTTGTGGATTTTAGGGATGAAGTAAGTGGTTGGTGTCTTAGGGTATTTAAATATTAGACCGTCATAGATTATTTTTTTTTTAGGGATAATGCCCTGCCATATAGTATCAGACCTAATTCAGCAGAATATGATGACATAGGATTTTTGGATAATTTTATATATGTGATTCTATCCCTCAACTGTTTCTGTGCCTCCTTCTCATACATCTTTTTGGGCCATAGGACAATGTTTCCCCCTTTGTCGGCTGGTTTGATGACAAGGTCATCGAGCGACTGTAATTCACAAAGTGCCGTTCGATCTCCCTGAGTAAGGTTGTCACTCAGTCATGCAGTAGAGATCCTCTTGAGATCATGGATAACCAGATCAGTGAAGATCTCCACCGCAGGAGATGCCGACATCGGGGGAAATGTTACCGATCTGGGATATAAATGCCTGGGGTATTTACCTTGGGTCGTTCCATCCTGCTCGTCCAACAAAAAATTCAAATTTCTCCAGGCTTCTTCTATTATAGAGTCTGACATGGTCGTATGGTCATCGCTGTTTTTATAATGCAGCTTTTTAAGAATAAATTTCCTTGATAAAAGATTAACATCTTTTATAACTGTGAAAAGATTAAAGCCATTAGTGGGTGCAAAGGTTAGCCCCCTCTCAAACAACTTTTTTTTTTATTATAAGTCAATACATGTTCTGATAAGTTAATCACCTGTAATTTGTTCGTATCATTTTTCTTGTGACTCTTCCTATATGATCCCGAGGGCATGCTTTTACTAGAGTTGTTCTGTCTCTTGTCCGTGGATCGCAAGGTCATGCCACTCCCAGACCCTGATTCTTGGTTCGTTGAACTTCATTGGACGTGCAGGAAGCAAACGACCCTGATCTTGATCCAGCGTTCTTCCATTTACCCCGCTGTCTCCTATGCCATCTATAGATGTTATTTTGGTTGTGATCCATAGTATCTCTCTGAAACTTTTTGATTTTAACATCGCTTACCTCTTTTTCCCACTTAATGGATTCATCTTCAATCTCAGAATTTAGTCTTACCAGCGCATCACTGGATAGGCCATCCTGTAGCTTTTTCTGTATTTGTTCAATTTCTGTATCCATGTCACTGACTGTTTATTTAGTTGTACTAGCAGCTCCATGAACTCTCTAGAGCAGGTGGTAGCCGCCTGTTCCCACCTATTCCTAAATTAATCATCCGGCTCCTTGAAGGCTGGAAAGACCTGCACTATAAAGGGTGCTTTACATGCTGCGATATCACTAACGATTTATCGTCGGGGTCATGGTGTTTGTGAAGCACATCCGGCATCGTTAGCGACATCGCAGCGTGTAACATGTACGAGCGACCTTCAACAATTGCAAAAGTGGTAAAAATTGTTGGTTTTGGAGAGGTCGTCCAAACACCAAATATTGTTGTCAGGTGAGTAACGAGGTTGTTTGTCATTCCTGCGGCAGCACACATCGCTATGTGTGACACCGCAGGAACGAGGAAACTCACCGTATCAGCGTCCCACCGGCAATAAGGAAGGAAGGAGGTGGGCGGGATGTTCGGCCCGCTCAACTCCACCCCTCCTCTACTATTGGGCGCTATGACGCCAAATGAACCGCCCCCTTAGAAAGGAGGCGGTTCGCTGGTCACAGCGACGTCGCTAGGCAGGTAAGTGCGTGTGACGGATGTAAGCAATGTTGTGCGACATGGGCAGCGATTTGCCCGTGTTGCATAACCGACGGAGGTGGGTACAATCGCTAGCGATATCGATACCGATATCGCAGAGTGTAAAGTGCCCTTAAGTCTCCGTGGTATGAGGTTTTTCTCCAGATATTTTTCTAAAAATGCCCTATTCCACCAGATTCTGGTTCTCTTGCACAGCAACTCCTTATATCGATCTATACTATTTTGCATCTCTCCACTGCTTTCCGTAGACACCAATATGGGCTCATCACTGAACACTGCGTTCATTTTTGAAAGCAATTAACTTTTCTCTGACTTCATAATCCATTTTATTCTTATTACTGGATGCTGTGAAAAACACAGAAATAATTAGCGACAAATTGGCGCCATTGGCCAGTGGCCAGTTCTCCAGACCAAACCAATCCTAAAAAAGTATATACTAGATACCCCTGTGGTGGATGTAGGGCATGCACCAATATGTGCAGGACTAAGACCTTTAGGTCATCATGGGGAGACAAAGAATTTGAAAGTCGCCAGTATCCACCTGATCCACCACGCAGGTGATATACTATGCGATGTGTGGTTGTGGCCACATTTTTATATGGGGCTGATATCACGCCAACTAAGAGTCAGGACAAGGGAACACGTATGCGACATTGTCGCTTCAAAAACCATCTCCAATTTGGAGGAATTGAAAACGATCCCTCGACATTTCAAATTAAAACATGATAGTGATCCCTGTACCTTTAAGGTAAGGGGGATTGAACATGTGTCCGTAGGGATTCGAGGCGGCAATATAAATAAGAAACTATTACAGCAAGAATACAAATGGATTACACTATTGGAAACTATGGGATTGAATGAAACCAATTAATTTGCTTGTTTCTTATAAGTTGGACTCTCTTTCCCCTAAAAAAATGCCTGTGTACTAGCTCTATAGTCCCCAATTAATCCATCTGGCTCTCTGCGCAGCAACGATCATTTATGCAATTTAGTACATTATATTTGATTGATCTCTTCCACTGTTTTCCTGTATTGTTTTTAATCGGTTTTAATTAGTGTATTTGTTTACAGTATACTTCTACCAACTCTAAGGATCACCTTGTATGTGAAGAACCCACTCTAATGGATTCATATTCCTGACGTGGATATTCTCTCAATATTGCACGACCTGATGCATGTTATGAATTACCATATGTCTCAATCGTTATGTATGGCATACTTGGAATTTATAAATTTATAGGTTTCCATGACCATTTGGTCGCTTCAACTTTGCATATCATGCATAGTGATTAGCAAGTAAGCAAGCGCATATTATAGTGCAGCATATGGGAATGTGACGTAAGTTGCTTACTGCAGTCTGGTGCGCGTGCCCGCTGTCCTCCACCTGCCCGCTGTCATTAGGGCTGCGTATGTGCACTGGCTTCTATAGCCACTGCGCATGTGCTGGCACCGTTGACGCGCGGCGCTTCCCCGTTGGGGTCGGTGGACAGTAGCGCGCATGCGCCGGCGTCAGACTGCAAGCGGCCGCCATTAAGCAAACACATCATATAAGGATTAAACACATAAATTTGGCCATGATTAATACACCGAGGAGATAACACAATAGCATCCCTCGGGGGTAATGCCAACTCCGAAAGGCATATCAAAAGAGGAGGAAAGGAGATAAGGCACAATTATGATTGAAAATATTAAGTTTTTATTGGTAAAGGTTAAAAGAACAAATACAAAACAGTACAAAAAGACATACAGAACATGGAATCGGTCACCAAGGGTGTGGAAAGGAGAAATGTTCCTTTATAAAAATAGTCTTTAAGGAGGTTTACTCTTGCCTTCAGAACCAGCCCCATATACCACCAGGTAATGCAACAAGCTCTTTTGAATTTAATGCAAGGTGCCTTCTACTCTCCTGCACACTCTTTCTGCCTTTGGTATTTTCCACTACTCAGTGCGTTTATTAGTATTTCAGCCATTAGGCAGAGTTGTGGCTGCTGAGATTACCATTTAGTCCTGTTTCTATAGTGATGAGATATAATATTTACTACAGAATTTTACTATCATTCTCTCACTATTATATGTGAAATTCACGTGTTGAGTCCCTGGGTATGGACCCATCAATGATGGGGATACCAGCATTTGGGAACATACAGGTCTATACCGATGAATTTTGAGTGCACATGTACACTTTATTAGTCAGCCCACAGGTCCAATGAAGGTCTGCACTGTCGCAATTCCGGAACTATATATATATATATATATATATATATATATTTACAGCCAGCCGTTGCACTTTACTTACACCGCGACCATCATCTTGTAAATTTCGACAGCCCTATTACTGTTACCTCTGTTATTATCTACATCCAAATCCAAAGGAATAGCCAATTAGGCTTTATCTGTTCACTATACTCCTAGGGTTTGTATAATTTAACCCAACTTACAGCGTGTTAACCCTCTGCATCCTTGTGTGTTTTGTACACTGTATAACGTTGCTTACCGAAACTTGGGGGTTTCACTCGCTTGCAGCGGTATTAGGTAGCTTAGGCAACACAGGTATCACTGTCTCTTATAAAACCCAGCAGTTTATTTAATAGACTCAACATAAACTGCTAAACAAAATGTAACAAAGCCTCTCCTGGCTTAAAGGAAAATATAACATACCGTGGGCTTCCAGTCCAATTAAATGTCCATAGTGGAGTCTCCACACTCTGGCTCCTGCCAGCGAACACCACTCACTGTGGTTCCTTCCTGCAGCCTCCAGCCAGGCTGCAGTTTTATCCCCAGTCCTCACTTGGACTGATTTCCAGAAGTCTCTCTTCAGTCTTCACACAGACTGAGACCTCCAGCACACAATCTCCATGTGCAGCACACAATCTCCATGTGCAGCACACAATCTCCATGTGCAGCACACAATCTCCATGTGCAGCACACAATCTCCATGTGCAGCACACTCAGACTTTTTTCTGTCTCTAAAACTAACAGTCTCTTAAACCCAACCGGACACACCCACAGGTGGAGGTATGTGATTCTCCAGCCCTGTCCATCACGCCGCCCATAGTTTAAAGGGAAGCTAACCCTTAATTACAACCCAAGTCCTGTGAAACTACAGGTCCCACAGTCACATCTTCAGTTCAATAGGGCAGGGAATCCTTCTCCACTGCAACACATAGCGACCATCCACAACATTGGTGGTCGCTACCTCACAACTGTAACACTATATTTTTAATGTGTTTTTGTATGTCTATCACTTACTGCAGGGGTGGGGAACCTTTTTACTGGCAGGGGCCATTTGGAATTTCGTACTAACCTTTGGGGGCCGCACAACATTATCAACCTGAAAAATAACCCTGCTATATTTGGTCAAACAATTAATTAACTCACCCCTACTGTGGGGGCAGGAGCTGCTTCTCTTTGGTGCAATTGTGATGTTTGGTGATATTGATCATCTTGTTTCTCACAGCTGCTTTTCCAGGTTTGTCTCTGTCTGGAGATGCTGGGGGCATAAACATCACAGGAGGGGCAGGGGTGCATAAATTACAGGAGACACTGGGAGTTTATATCACAGGAGGGGCTGGGGCATATACATCAGTAGGGGGCATGGACAGCCCTGGCAGTGGCACAGACATGACTGGGGACAGGGACAGCACTGGGTGGCAGCACGGACTGCACTGGGTGGCAGCACGGACTGCACTGGGTGGCAGCACGGACTGCACTGGGTGGCAGCATGGACAGCACTAGGTGGCATCACTAGGGAGACAGACAGGTCTGGTGGAACATAGACATCAACAAGAGGGCACAGACTGGGGGGCATAGAAAGCAGTGGGAGGGTACAGACAGCAGTAGCGAGTTAAGAGCACTGGGAGGTACACAGTACTGAGGGGTGACACACAGCACTGGGGAGCATGGATAGCATAAGGGGGGCACAGACAGCACTCACCGTGGCATGGACAGCACTGGGTGCAGCATGGACAGCATTAGGTGGTGCGGACAGCACTGGGGGGGGCGTAGACATCACCCAGGGGGTACAGACAGCACTAGGGGGGCACGGACAGCAGTGAGGGGTTACACCGTGCTTAGGGGGTACACACTGTACTAGGGAGTACACAGCACTGGGGTGTACACAGCATTAGGGGGTACACTGCATTAGGGGGAACACACAGCATTAGGGGATACACACAGCACAAGGGAATACACACAGCATTAGGGGGTACACACTGTACTAGGAGGTACACAGCACTGGGGGGTACACACTGTACTAGGAGGTACACAGCACTGGGGGGTACACACAGCATGAGGGGGTACACAGCACTGGCGGTACACACTGTACTAGGAGGTACACAGCACTGGGGGGTACACACAGCACAAGGGGGTACACAGCATTAGGAGGTACACACAGCATTAAGGGGTACACACAGCATTAGGGGGTACTTACTGTACTAGGGGGTACACACAGCATTAGGGGGTACACACAGCACTAGGGGGTACACACAGCACTAGGGGATACACACAGCATTAGGGAGTACACACAGCATTGGGGGGTACACAGCACGAGGGGGTACACACAGCACGAGGGGGTGCACACAGCACTAGGGGGTACACAGCACTGAGCGGGGGGGGGCAGCAATTGGTTGAGTACTCACAGTGAGGGGGGGGGAGTCACACACACAGCACAGTTTCGGGAGGCTGGTAAACCTGCTGCAGCTTTTCTGTGCCTTTATCGCAGCGTGCTGCTTGCTCCGTCCACCAGAGCACACTAGCACAGGCTGGGGATAAGCCTAGAATGGGTAAAGGAAAAGGGATTCTTCAGCTCACCTGTTGCCCGGACTGCTAGACCTTGCGGGTGCCTCGGATCCGCCGGTAAGTCCCGACCGGTTTGTGGAAGAAGGCAGAGAAGAAAAGGATGATCCGGCACTGATTCTTCTTTAAGATAAAATCTCCGTAATCTTTATTGGAAATATTAAAAGCATCGTGAAGGCCGAGGTATAAATCAATACATGGAAACTTTGCGCGTTTCGGACTACACCATAAAAACAGAAAGAGTCCTTAATCATAAGTGTTCCATGTATACCACAACATTACTAAAATAGACTGACCCGCTGGATGGGCGGAAGGGAGGGGCGGGATGTCATGATTGCATGAAAAAACAGGTGAACATCGCCGTGCATATGGACAAAAGGAACATCATACTGGGTCAATATAATCCTTAGTAAATAGTGCGTGATAAACCATAAAACATTCATTCATATGTTAATAATCATTTCAATAGAGGAGCTGACCTGAAATTGCAATAGGGCTGCAAATACAAGCCCCTATATATTCATAAGAATAGAAACGAAAAATTTCATGATACAGATAGAGCTAAAAATGAAATTAGATTATGTGGGTTAGTTACCAAAGGACCCAACCCTAGGTTGATAAGTAAATTATATGGAGATCACAAGTTAAATAAAATATAAATTTATAAGGTTCTCAACAATATTTGCAAAGTATATCAAAAAGCAGCTCCTCCAGTGAAAAACAGGGGGGGGGGAGAGGACTTGTTCAATATAAATAAGCAAGCTCCAATATGTGCATATCGTCTGACGATAAAAAGACCATAAAAAAAAAATATATATACATCAGGATGAAACATGTGTGGAGCTTGACTGAAGGAATGCTCATTACAATATGTCCGAATTATGGCATCCGTGCAGGAATGGATGAATTTCATCAAAGAATGACTAGAACAAACACATAAGCATAAAAGCACCTCATTGAATGTCAGAAAACGGATCAGAAATTATTCTATATCTATCGATCTAAAAAATAAATCGCAAATCGGAGCGATAGTTAAAGCCACCTGGGTATCTTGTATTTAGCTTCAAAATCCATTTTGCCTCTGCCAAAAGCAGGGCTTGGAACCAGTCCCCCCCACGAGGTGGTCTGGGAACAGACTCTATACCCGTGATCACTAAGGAAGAAAAATCCGCTGAATGACATTCAATGTAGTGCCTGGTCAGACCAGATAAGGAGCGTTTCTTCACCAATGCAACATAGCTTAAGGAGGTCCTGTCATGAGCTGCTGAAGGTATGCGGACGTGCTCAGAGATCCTGGTTCTAAGTGCTCTAGAGGTGCAGCCGACATAGCCCTTGCGGCATAGTGTGCACGTTGCCACATAGACCACATGTGCAGAAGCACAATTAATAAACGATCGAATTACAAAGCTTTCTCCATTATTCCCTAATAGGGATTTGGTATTGTGCATGAACCTGCAAAGGCCCCATCGGCCGGACCCACATTTATAAGACCCAGAGACACTGAGCCAGGTTCTGTTACATTTCTTAGATGTGAACATGCTGGGTGCCACAAGGTTCCCAATGGTACGAGCTCTCTTGGCTACTATATTGACCCCCGGCTGAAGAACTGAATTTAGTATGGGGTCCTGACGTAAAAGGGGGATAAAACGCTGGATGGTCTGTTTAATTTGAAAAAAATCAGTGCTAAATGGTGTTGAAAAAGTCACACGATTTCTAGATACTGAGGAAACAGGGTGATCTTCCAACCGATTGGTTCTTTTTTTTTTTTTAAATTCTTTATTTTAATGACCGACTCGAGAACATACAAAGTAACACCTGCTCCACAAAGAACAGAATAACAGATTTCAAATATTTAACATTGACATGTAGCCCACCCTTCCGCACCCCTGTACATATCTAGTCGCTGCAACTGCTCGAGTCAGGCCCAATTTAATCCTTTTATGAACCAACCCAACAAGGGTGGAATACAGAACATAGAAAGAGAGCAAAGCCCGAAAAGAGTTTAGAACAGGTTAAGAGAAAGAGCTAAAGGGGAATAGGGGGGGAGGGGAGAATAGGGGAAGATAGGGGACAAAGAAGTGAGAAGAAGGGAGAGCGAGAGAAGAAAAAAGAGGAAAGGGGGAGATGAGAGAAAAAAAAAAAAAAAAAGGGGGGGGAGAGTGTTTCCCCAGAGCCTCACAGCAGCCGTGGAACAGAGAGTAATCTGGCGTATTCCACCGAGTGAGTGAACTCCAACCATGGGAACCAAGTCCTATGAAAATCTTCCTGTCTGTCATTGAGAGAGGATGTCAAGTCCTCCATGTGCCTTAGGTCGTTAACCCTTGAAACCCACTGTGCCAGTGTGGGGGTGGTAGAAGACTTCCAGCCAAGCGGGATGCAAGACCTGGCAGCCATTACCAGAAATCTAAGCAAAGAGCGCTTGTATCTAGGAGCCGGGAGTTCCAAAAGCTGTAAGATAAACAGTTCCGAACCCAATGTCTCAACCGTGCCGGTCACCAGTCTAATTACCTCCCTCACTTCTGACCAAAACCGTTGCAAGGAAGGGCAGGACCAAAAGATGTGCACGTAATCACCCTCCCCCGAGCCACACCTCCAGCAAACGGGGTCAACTGAGGGGAATATCCTATGAAGTCTGGTCAGGACTCTATACCACCTAGTCAGCAGTTTGAAGTTGGCCTCCAACAGTCTGGAACTGATCGAGGTTTTATGTGCCATCATTAGGACGTTGTTTCGTTGCGTGTCAGATAGAGCCGTCCCAAGGTCCCTTTCCCACTGCCGCAAATAGACCGGGGTGGGCAAATCTCCCGGGTCTGATAGCAAATTGTATGCCAGGGAAAGTGAGTGCCGCAGGGCCCCCTCTCCCAAGCACAATTTCTCGAATCTTGTGGGAGGCCCAGCATACCGGGCGAAGCAGGGAAGGGAGCTCATGAAATGCCTCAACTGCATGGCCCTCCATCTCCCCAGGGGGTCCGGAGGCAGGAGACCACAAATATCCGAAAGAGATAGCCAGTCACCCTCCCCTCCCAGCTGGTAAGCTCTGAATCTGCCCCCCTGTACCCAGCTCCGAAAAACTGGGTCCAAGAGGCCAGGACGGAAATCCGGATCTCCTATAATTGGTGACATGGGGGAAGGCAACGGCAGGAGGAGGCGCCGAACCTCGCCCCTCGAACAGCATTCCAGAGTAGCGCCAATAGTGGGGTGAGATCTCAAAGTAGACGGGAAAAAGCTTGCGACCCAAGGCATGGCCGGTAAATGTACCTCCGAGAAGCTCTGTTCCAGGGCGACCCATGGTTTCATCCTAGAGTGGTGGCACCAATCCAGAACCCTAACCATATGTGTGGCCCAGTAATATTTTTTCATATCAGGTATTCCCAGCCCTCCCCTACACTTAGGTCTGCACAGTAGGGAACGGGAAAGTCTCGCCGGCTTATTCGCCCAGATAAATTTAGTATATAGTGAGGCCAATTCCTTGAAGAAAGAGCTCGGGATCTTAATTGGCAGGGCCTGGAAGAGGTATAGAAGTCGTGGTAATATATTCATCTTCAATATTGCACATCTCCCAAACCATGTGAAAAGGCCCCTCGCCCAATTTGCGCAGTCTGTTCTAATGGACTGCAGGAGAGGGAGATAATTCAGCTTATATAGTTGGCTAGTGTCCGCTGCCAGCTGGACCCCCAGGTACCTCAGAGAGTGATTAGCCCACTTAAACCCGAACGCAGATTGTAGCGAAATAACATGATCTTGGGGGAGAGATACATTCATAGCCTCCGATTTTGACATGTTAATTCTAAAATTAGAAAGAGAGGAGTATGTTTCCAGCTCTCTCAGTAGATTGGGCAGGGAGACCCGAGGGTTGGTAATAAAGAAAAGTAAGTCGTCCGCGTACGCCGCAATTTTGTAGGTGGAACCAGCAACTATAGGGCCGGAAATGTCAATGTTATGAATATAGCACCAATTCAGAACCAGTAGGTATTAGAAAAGAATTCCAACATGTACAACTTATATAGATCTAGCAACATGTGATAATAAAACTTAACCTTTAATTGGGTTATTTAAAATAAATATACAAACTGTGATCCAAACACCATTTAAAACCTGGAAATGATGGGACCAATGTGTGCTGCGTGTATCTATGGCACCATCATTTACAGAAAAAGGGGAACGGGTAACGTTCACCTAGATGAACAACACCGGAGATGTAATGAGTTTTTCAACACACAAAAAGCTGATGTGGTATCGCTGATTAGACAGATGCTGTGTAAGTGCAGCCTTCAAAGATAAATGTATACACAAGAAGTAGCATGCCACTCAACAGACAGAATGTTGTCACTCAGCGTCATCAACACCAGACCAAAAATAGTGTGAATGTCCCACTATAGAGCTAAGCTAGTGTGATACGCTCTATCAGGGGACAACCAAACATATGCACCATGACATGCGGTGCCCAGGAAATAATGACCTCATAATACCTGTACCATGCTCTATACAAACAACGGCAGGGGTCAGGGACAATAGGATGTCATATACAGTGCAATATTAGGACCACTTAAAGTGGAACCATCTCACCCAGTCTTTTTGTCGGTGAGGTGTCGTCCTTCTCCAGTGCTGCTTAGTCCAACTACCGGCACTTGGGGAGCAGTGGCTTGGTCACTGGCCCTGTCTGGGATACAACTGACCCTAAGATAATCCACAAAAACTCCCGCCCTTACAAGGGCAGTCCACAGCTGGCCCTGTTGTGGCTGACCCTAATATCCATCAAGCAGGTGACTTCCGACGCGTTTCACAACGACTGCTCATCAGGGGAGGCTTGAAACACCTGAAAATCGTGGTTATGGCTCAGGCTTAGAGCTCAAACCTATGTGGCCTGGTATCATTCCTGTCAATGTTACCTCTAATTCGGCTAAGCAGGGGTTCCAGGGTCAGGATAAAGATCAGGGGTGAGAGGGGGCATCCCTGCCTTGTGCCGTTAAGAATGGGAAATCTATCTGAAAGGAGACCGTTCACCCAGACCGTTCACCCTGACCGCGGCAGAGGGGTTACTATACAGAGAGCATATCCACCTGAGCATCATCCTCCCCAACCCCACCTCCCGCAGAACCTCCTCCATGAATATCCAATTGACTCTGTCGAACGCTTTTTCTGCGTCGGTCGACAGGAGCATCAGGGGCAACCCTTCCGAATTAGCCCTGTGGATTAAGTTCAGCGCCTTAGTGGTGTTGTCCCTCGCTTCCCTTCCCATCATGAACCCAGCCTGGTCCGGGTTGACAATCCCCCCCAGCAATGGAGAGAGTCTCTCTGATAATATTCTGGTGAAGAGCTTCAAGTCTGTGTTGAGGAGGGAGATGGGTCGGTAACTAGAACAAGAGGTAGGGTCTTTACTCTCTTTAGGGATGACTACTATATTAGCGGCCAAAGAGTCTCTCGGCAAGTGGACCTTTTCGGAGAGTGAGATATTGTTAAAGGCAGAGAGAAATGGGGGAGCAGCATGGAGCCCATCTTTTTGTAGTAAAGCAGGGGGAAGCCATCTGGGCCAGGGGCCTTACCAGTGGGGGAATTTTTAATTGCAGCCCAGTACTCCTCCTCTGAGATGGGTCTTTCCAGGGCATCCGCAACCGATTGGTTCTGGTCCTATTCTCAACAATAGAAGAGGCCCTGTTCAAAGTCCGATCAGGATACCCCCTCCCACTGAGTCTCTCTCTAATGCGGACAGCTTCACAACGATAGGAAGCTTCAGATGAGCATAAACGCTTCGCTCGTAAGAGCTCACCCACAGGTAAATTCTGTAAGGTGTGGGGCATGTGACAGCTACTCGCATGGAGAGAGGTATTGCCACAAATAGGCTTCCTATACAGAACAGAATGAATGGAACCAGTCAAGGGGTCGCCAGATAGCAGGATGTCCAGGAAGGGAGCTGAGTCCATATATAGGTTCATGGTAAATCTCAAATTGAGAGGGTTGTTGTTAAAATGTGCATTGACGGCTTCCATGGCCTCCTGGGGGATATCAAAATCTCCTGTATTACATATCAAAACTTGATCATCAATATATCTTGCATACCAAATAATGGTATGCAACAATGGATTATCACTTGTATAGATATATTTCTCTTCCCAGTAGGCCATGTAAATATTAGCCAATGCACATGAAAAACATGCCCCCATAGGACAACCGGCTATCTGGAGATAAAATGTTAAGTTAAACTGGAAAAAATTGTGGGTCAACAGAAAACCTGTTGTCATGAGAATGAATTCTTTGAGGACATCGTCAAATGAGCTGTATTTATTTAGATGAAAATACAGAGCCTGTAAGGCTTCCCTATACGGTATGCTAGGATATAATGAGACCACGTCGCTTATTATCCAAAAAGAACCACTCGTCCAGGACATCTCCAAATCCTGTAAGAGACTCTTTGTGTCTCTAATATGACCAATAGTACGTTTCATGAGCGGCTGGATATAATGATCTAGCCAGTCACTCAGATTGCTGGTTAGAGACCCAGTGCTGGCTACTATGGGTCTCAATGGGGGAGGGAAAGTGCCCTTATGGACCTTGGGAAGGCCTTGAAAAATGAGACACACCAGAGAGTCGACAAAAAGATATTCGTGGACCTTTTCATTAAGAACTCCCCATTGAAAACCTTGTGAGAAGAGGACCCGTAACTTTGAGGAAAAATCAGATGTGGGATCGCAAGGCAATTGCCTGTAAGTGGATTTATCACTCAATATGGTATTAATCTCTCTTTCATACAGTTTGCTGTCCAGCACTACTACTGAGCCCCCCTTGTCCGCCCCCCGGACCACAATGTGACTATTGTCCTTCAGATCTTTAAGTGCTCTTTTTTCAGAGGATGACAAATTGTCCTGAATCTGGGGTTTCATCAAGAGTATATTTCTGACCTCCGATTCTATAAGGTCCTGGAACGTGTCCATAACAGGAACCCTGGAGGCAATAGGATAAAAACTCGGGTTCTTATTGACAAAAGGAGAAGGTTCAGATATACCCGTACAGGTGTCACTTAGTTCTTGTAAGTGCGTAACCGCAATCTGTTCCCTCAAATTCCAAAATAGGGGGACATGAGTAGAATTGTTGGTCGGAGGATCAGGTGAGTTGGGCCTATCAGTATTGTCCGCATCAGTATTGGAAAAATGTCTTTTTATTGTGAGATTCCTGACAAACCTATTAACATCTCTAAAGCTGGTGTCACACATAACGACGACGACAACGACGTCGCTGCAACGTCACCATATTCTGTGACGTTGCAGCGACCATAGATAATCGTTAGTAAGCTGTCAAACATGCTAAATAAAGCAGCGACGGAGCAGAGATCATAGCGACGTCGACGGTCGTTGTGTGGTTTCAGACATGTCATTGCACGACGAGTCAGAGGTGTGGTTTTAACCCCTAGATACGGTTTGCGTTATCTCTTTTCACGCCCCTCTGTTCCTATTGGTGATCGCTACAGCGCTTTGCGTTGTCTTTCTTCACGCCCCTCTGTTCCGATTGGTCATCACTACAGCGTCGCCTGATTGGGTGACCGTATCAAACAAAAGACGACGCAGTAGCGCTTCCATTCACTCTACCTGAGCTTTTTCAGAACGCAGTTTGCTGCAGTGATTCTTTCAATTTGTTGATTTCGTCTTGGATTTTTAATATTCTCCTGACTTAAAGGTAAGTAATTTTGGGCAGTATTATACCAATATTCTAGTACATCGTGACATTAATATAGCAACTGTATTCTTGTATATTGGGGCAGTATTATAGTTATATTTATCTATGTACATAGGGGGAAGTATTATAGCTTTTCTATTCCTGTACATAGGAATATATATATATATATATATATATATATATATATATATATATATATATATATATATATATATAAAAATAAATATATATATGGGGCCAGTATTATAGCAATTATATTCTTGAACATATAGCTATTTTCTACATATATATATATATATATATATATATATATATATATATAGGTATATATGTATATATATTTATATATTCAATACCGCTGTACATATAGTTATGTTCTTGTACATAGGGGCAGTATTATAGTAGTTATATTTTTGTACATAGGGGCAGTATTATAGTAGTTATATTCTTGTGCATAGGGGCAGTATTATAGTAGTTAAATTCTTGTATATAGGGGGCAGTATGATAGTAGTTATATTCTTGTACATAGGGGGCCGTATTATAGTAGTTATATTATTGGACATAGGAGCAGTATTAAAGTAGTTGTACGTAGGTGGCAGTATTATAGCAGCTATATTCTTGTGCTTAGTTTATAACAATGTAGTAATACATTAATTTCCTTTTTTTTCAGATGTCTTCCAACAAACAAGAATTTATAAGGGAGATGATTGATATGTATCGATCCCTGCCTTGTTTGTGGAAGATTAAGTCTGTCGATTATAGCAATCGATACAAGAAAAAGCAGGCCTATGAGCAGCTTGTTGAATTGTTCCAGAGGCATAACCCTACTTAGACCATTACGACTGAGATTGTGCGAAAGAAAATCCAGGGTCTTCGCACCGTTTATAAAAAGGAACTAAATAAGGTGGAGAAGGCCAGCAAATCTGGTGCCGGAACGGAGGAACTTTACGTTCCAAAGCTTTGGTACTACGATTTGCTGGCCTTCATAAGAGACCAAGAGGTACCACGTACAATAACATCGCTGTCCTTTGGTCCCGGAACACAGCCTGAGGTCCGGTCTGACACCACAGTTGGAGATGTAAGTACCTTTGTGAAACTTTTGATGTACATGGCATTATTTAATTGAAAATAGTTACTACGGTTTTCTATGATTACTGTTGCAGATTTCAAAATGTATCCCTTCCAGTTCAGATAAGTATACTCCTTTACTAGTTTCTCCACACTCTATTTTCATACCATGTAATGACATTTCATATCTTGTAGTACTAGTCTGCCCCTCCCATTAGTTTCCAGTGCATGTGTATCCCTGTGCCTGTTGCTCATGATATCTGAGTTTAACATCATTTTTATTGTTCCGCAGGATCGTTGTGAAGCTGGGCCAATAGCGACAGGTGGTGATGATGAAATTGCCGGGACTTCCGAGGAGACCGCAGAAGCTCCATTACCGCGGCGGATCTCCTCAACCCGTAAGAGGCAGCCGAACAACACATCATCAACAGACCTTATGGATATGGCGAAGAAAATCCTGGAGCAGCACAGCAGACCATCCATTTGCGGATTTGCCCAGCTTACGGATGAAAGACTCCGTAAGCTGGATGACAAACAAAGAGGTCATGTCGAAAGGGTCATGCTGGAGGCCCTCAACAAGGTGGCATTGGGGAAACTGACAGACTCCTCAAAAGTGTGCGAAGTAGATCATCAACAACACTCTTCATGGAACCAAGTGCCATGGATGAGGATGGAGCCTCGACCGCACCTCCAGCATGACCCCCCCGCACAGTATCCCATGTTCCCCCCAATGAACCAATTTTTCAGCCCACAGAGGCAACATTTAAATGACTCTAGTAACCAATATCAAAATTTATAGTTTTTGTTTTTTGTTATAATATTTATGCTGTTTTTGTTGTTGTTTAAGCAATGTTAGGGAATTGTAATAAAAAATGTCTTTGATTTCAAACTTTTGTACAGCTTTCATGAATTCTGCATAACATTATTCACGGGGTAAAGGGCTGGGTGGAGGTCAGGGTCGCCATCATGGCACAACTCTACAGATGCACATATATAATGTGTGTGTGTGGGTGTTTTTTTTTTAATTAAGAATGTTTTTGTGGGTTCTTTGTTTTAAAGCTGTGGTGGGGAACATAGTGCTCTCCCTGCTGCCTTATAGTGCTGTCACCTAATGCTCTCCGAGCTGCCTTCTAGTGCTGTCACTGTCAGTGCTGTTTGTGTTATGCCACCTACAGCTCTTTGTGCTGCCACCTATTGCTGTGTTGCCCAGGGATTGGGGGGGAAATGAGATCCTGGCCAAGGGGTTACTTCTGCAGGTATCCCGGTGTCGTGACCCGGTCTGTAATGTCAAGCTCCCAAAAAAGAGGGGGATTAGGTAGGGGGAATTGTCTGTCACGCCACCCGTGGGTTGCGTTGATAAGGTGGTGGCACCGCCACTGCCTCTGGGGACCGTGCCCGGGACTGATGGTGTGGGGCAGCTAGGTGGGATACCCTCCACGGGTAGGGGGATTTATAGTCCCAGGGCCCAATTGGGAGAGGTAGTTTGTAGAGTGACGGGTACAGTCCTCGCCTTGTACCGGGTGGTGCAGGAGTACTCACAGTATAAACCAATAACTAACCCCAGTCCAGTAATTAACCAAGTTGCTGGTAACAGGTGCCAACGGCCCGCTGCTGTGAAGACGGGTCCCACACCCGTGTGTGTAATTCAGGTGATCTTTTCCTGCCCGAGGTATGTGTCTTCTTTTCACACTGGTCCGTACTGGGTCCCGACAGCTGGCACCCCTCTCCTGGTCCACTTCGGGTCCCACAAGAGGCTGGCCCATTCCTGAGGCCGTGAGTACCACTCACCCCAGCCCCACACAGGGGCTGCTTATGTGACGCCCTGGACTAGCCAGGTGGTCTCAGAGGTAACATCACACACACACACACACCCTCCCCTGGACAGTCAAGATCATTGAAAAAAAAAAAACCTTGTTGCCACTGTACAGTCTTGATGTCCTCCTGTTTTCGTGGGGAGGGGGTGAGTGGGGTCTGATTGGCTGGTGTGTGTTTGTGTGTGGGAACCTCCCCAAGGGAGAGTTAAATCAGCATCAATAACATGTATGCAGACCTCTGTAACACCCAGGTTTTGCCAGGGCGGCACAGTGCTCTTTGTGCTGCCAACTACTGCTCAGGGTGATGTATATGCCCCATACTCTTAAGGGATGTATATGACGCAGCCTCTCCTGGGATGTATATGCCTCAGTGTTTCCTGTGATGTATATGCCCTAGCTTCTCCTGTGTTGTGTATGCCCCCAGCCTCTCCAGACCAAGACAAACATGGAAATGTAGTGGTGAGAATCAAAATGATCCATCTCACCGAACATCACAGTCTCTCCAGCCACCACTCTGGGGCTGATTTTATTAATTATTTTAACAAATATAGCCTGGTCGTGTTCAAGTTGATAATTTGGTGTGGCCCCCGTTGGTTGGTAGAAAATTCCAAATGGTCCCCGGCAGTAAATAGGTTCCCAAACCCTGTTTGAAAGTTTTGTCCAAAAATGTAAGCAACAGCGAAAATAAACTAGAAAGATTTATGTGACATACAAAACAAAAAAAAACATTTAAATCACAAACATTCACATTTAGTGGCCCTGCTGTTGGGCTGCCAAAAACTGTTCCAGCATCTCCCCATGACGCCGGACGGCTTCTGACAAACGCCGTTGTGATTCCACCAGGTCCTGTAGTGTGGGGATTTCTGTGGAGGGAATGGGAAAAGTTAACCATCCTTGTTCCAACATCGAACTGTCAGGTATATGTTTTTGGTTGACCACTTACGGTTCTGGGGTTCATCACCTTCTTCCTCTGAGGCGCTGATGGCCCAACCAGATCCTGTGGCTAGGGAACACAAATCAAATATTAGTACACGACAGCCCACCATCATTTAAACATCCCTGTATCCTTTACAACTTGTAGGGACACCATGTTATGTGCATAAATTACAGGAAGGGTAGCCTGCACAAAACTCACCAACTGATGCGGGGGAGAAGGCATCGTTAGAAGGAGAAGTATGGGGAGACAGGGTAGAAGGTGGTGATGGGGTTGAAGGAAGAGATGGGGTTGCAGCAGGTGATGGGGTTGGAGAAGGAGAGGGTGTCCCAGCAGGCGCAGCAGGCGGAGGTGGTGGATCTGCAGCAGGAGATGGTGGAGCCGGCGGGGATGGTGGATCCGCAGCAGGAGATGGTGGAGCTGGCGGAGATGGTGGATCCACAGCCGGAGAGGGTGGAGATGGTGGAGCTGCCTGTGCAGCTGGAGGTGGTCCTAGGTATAGGAGAAAACTTTTATTGAGCGCATAACTCCAGGCCACTATGGCTTACGCCTACTTTACACCATACAATTCTGCATACGATATCGTATGTGATGTGACACGCCCCCATCTTATGTGCGACAACTGAAATTTGTTGACCGTGTCGCACCTATGCTTTGTTCCTGTCACAAGTACTTACCCTTCTATACGACCATCCATACGTAAGAAGCGGGACGCAGGTAAGTTGCAGTTCATCATTCCCGGGGTGTCACACACTGCGATGTGTGCTGCCTCGGGAACATTGAGCAACCAGACGTTCAATTTTTAGTAATTGAACGACGTGTATGCGATGAACGGTTATTCGTTTAATCGTAATCGCATGTAGGTTTTACAGACTACAATATCTCTAACGATGCCGGATGTGCATCACTTACAACGTGACCCCGCCGACACATCGGTAGATATATTGTAGCATGTAAAGCCCGTGTATAGCCTGCTTTTTTACGTATGTTTGACAAACCTTTTTCTAGGGGCACCAGACACATGGGGACCACTTGCCTCAAAGCAGCAAACATGCTGCATTCATTGGAAAAACAAGGCACAAAAATCAATCACTTAAATTATTCTATTTTATTCTGTTCTGTAAATAGTATAACATATGGCTTGTACTCAAGGCTTCTAATGTCACTCTGATATGCACCGAGATAACAATGATAATCAGAGATGCAAATGCAAAGAGAAAATAAACCCATTATACCCCAGGAGCATTGAAGTTTTGAGGTATCCGAAATTTACCTATGATCAAGTTAGATAATTAGCTCCTTTTCGCCACCTTGACCCTCTGATATGCACACTAGATATCTTGGTATAATGTAATTATTTTCTTTAGATATGCACTGAGATAACAATGATAATCAGGTCAATGGACAATACTCCAAACGCGATTACACAGCATGGTTTATGGCGAAATGGTTTTTGTAAAGACTGGCACAGTGTTGATCAAATCCTAATATATGCAAAGAGTAAATAATCCCATTACCCCAGGAGCATTGAAGTTTTTAGGTATCTGAAATTTACCTATGATCAAGTTTGCATACCATACCTTTTACAAAGGATAATTAGCTCTTTTTCGCCACCTTGTCCCTCTGATATGCACACTAGATATCTCGGTATAATGTGATTATTTTCTTTGCAATATATTGCATTTGAACTACACTGTGCTTTCCAAACAACCTTGTTCTAATCGCGTTTGGAGCATTGTCCAGTCATCTGACTATCCTTCTTATCTCGTTGCATATCTGAGTGAGCAAGTTTAGAAGCCATATGTGTGTGTATATTTCTAGTTCATATGTTTCAGAAATAAATCCCCTCCTTTGGGTCCTCGCCAAACTACCTCATATTTTACACAATTGTATTATTATTCTTTGTAAATTTTATATAAATTAAGATTTTTTTTTTTTATTTTAATGATTGGTCATTGGCATTTTGTGCCATGTTTTTCCAATTGTAATCACTGGGTCACCAGTGTCGGGGAAGAATATCACAGTTAATGTCCATGTTATGAAAGTATGTATGCTGCATTCATTGCTGCACTTATGCATGCGTGGGGAGTGGGTGACAGGTCCTCGATAACTTGTTCAGCACCCATGTGTTCTATTATTTTTGTTTTACTGATTTTTTTCAATACCTTTCATTTTTCCACCAGACAGAACTTTTCAGATTTTTCAGTCAATGTTCCCATATGTTTTCTGCGGGAACCTCACACCACTTTTTATTGCTGTAAGCTGCGTCCAACACCATTAAAGGGGGCTTGACACACTACGACATCGCAAATATAAGTCGATGGCATCACGGAATTCTTGACGCACAACCGGCCGCATTAGCGATGCCGTCTGTTGCGTGTGACTCCGATGAGCGATTTTGCATCGTTGAAAAAACGTGCAAAAACGCTAATCGGCGACATGGGTGTCCATTCTCAAAAATCGTGAATGCAGCAGTAACGAAGTTGTTCCTCATTCCTGCGGCAGCACACATCGCTGCGTGTGACGCCACAGGAACGAGGAAGCTCCCCTTCCATGCCTCCCGGCCACATTGCGGAAGGAAGGAGGTGAGCGGGATATTACGTCCCGCTCATCTCCGCCCCTCCACTGCTATTGGGCGGCGGTTCATTGACGTGGCTGTGACGCCGCACGGACCGCCACCCTTAGAAAGACACCGTCGCCGGACAGGTAAGTATAGGTGACGGCTCTGGGCGATGTTGTGCCCGTGCCGGGCAGCGATTTGCCCGTGCCGCACAACAGATGGGGTCGGGTACCCACAGTAGCGATATCGGGACCGATATCGCAGTGTGTAAAGTAGCCTGTAGGCCAGGGGTGGGCAATTAATGTTCCCATGGGGCCGCATGAGAAATTGGGATGGTTTTAGAGGGCCGGACTAATATAATTAACTCAGTTTTAACCAATACTGTATATAGCATATATACTATCCTTCATACACAAACAGTAAGTTACGGACTGTGTGACCCCTCGTGGCCCTGCATGCACACCTATCCTTTTTTTCTCTGGCAGCACAGGTGTCACACGGATCGCACACTGATGTGATCTGTGTGACATCAGTGTGACAAATACCAGAGAAAACACGGGTCTTTTTAATAAAAAGATTTTCTATATTTACCTCTCTCCAGCGCTGCTGTCTCTGGCTCTGCTGCCTCCCGCTCCTTATCGATGGTAATTATACTCACTGAATATTCACTGCAGTGAGCAGCTGGAAGCAGGGACAGTGCTGGGGACCGCATCGCTGGGTGAGTATACAGGTGTGTGTGTATGTTGAGAACCTGGAAGCCGGAGCATCTCGGGGACTCGTCACAGTTCCCAATGAACTCTGATGAACCCATGAAGCTGTAGCGTGGGTGTCGCAGGATGGTCATCAAAGTTCATTGGAAACTCTGATGACCTCCTGGAGGCCACTGTGCTTGCAGAATACTCACCTGTCCCTGCGTTGATGCCCTCAACGGTGCTGTGCCCGGTGCTGTCATCGCGCCGCTCCGGCTTCCAGGTCCTGAGTGCGGTGAATAATCAATGAATGAGCAGTGGTCAGGAGCGGGAGGCAGCAGAGCTGAAGAAAGCAGGTAAATATGGAAAATCTTTTTATTTCACAGACTCGTGTTTTCGCCGGTACCTGACACATGTATGCAAACAGGTACCGGAGAAATGCAATCAGGCCCTGTAATGGCGGAATGGCGCTGCAGGGGGCGGGGAGAGAGCACATGGTACCACTCGCAGTTACGGGCTTTACTCTCTGCACGCACGCACACATACATACACACACGCTATAGACATATATACACAAACAATCCCCATATACTACATCACTACACCCCCATATACACCTGTAATATACATCACTACACCCCTATATCCACCTGTAATATACATCACTACACCCGGGCTCCCGCTGACATCCTTCTTCTCTTGTACGGCTCCCCGCTGAGCTGCCTCCTCTCTCCGTACGGGGTCCGGCTGCTGCATCTTCTTCTCCTGCCGGGGCGGGAACTTTTCAAATGACACACACGCGCGCCGTACTGACGACATCAGGGCGCGTGCGTGTGTGTCACAGGGAAAGTGTCGGCAGGAAACAGAGAACAGATTCCTGTCTTCCGCTGCTGCACTGTGCGGTGCTGCAGTATCAGTCCTCTGTTCCCTGCCGGCACGCAGCGTGTGATGAGGGCAATCTGACCACAGGCCGCCCGGAGCCTGGAGCTCTGGACAACACGTCAGATTGCCCTCATCAGTGACCGGCCAGCAAGGATGCCCGGAGCCAGGCGGGCCGGTCACAGAGAGTAGGCGGGCCGGATGTGGCCCGCGGGCCGCCCCTTGCCCAGGTATGCTCTAGGCCATAAAAGGTGATCCTACAATATATTTTTGGGGATATTAGATTTAACATGTTTACTAAATGGTAACACCGATGTTTAGATCCATGATCCATGAACCATAAAGCCATGGGTTGTTCATGGGTAAACAAAACCGAACCGGACCAAAGCCGCTAAACAGCACTCACCATGACGCCTCTCGATGTCTGCTCGGATGCTGGCGAGAAGATCACTGGATTTATAGCGCAGGTCTGCCAGTTTCTTCCTAATTTGGGTTGTGGATCGCTCCACCCCAAATCGACGGGCCAGGCCTCTACTAATTAGCCTCAGCACAGCCTGCTTATGAAGCATGGGATGGTCATGCTGTGCCTCGCAGAAATAGTCTTTTTTGACCATCATTTTTACTAAATAACGGACCTCCACAGGCCCCCATGGAGAACTGCGACTCCTAGCCGCCATGTTCCCGCCTCTGAGCATTAACAGAACATGTACGCCGCCCAACAGACTTCAAAGGCGACGTGAGCAACGTCATCACGTCACGTTCTGAACAACGTCGCAATAGCGATCCCGCTAGCGGTCTCGTTATCAACGAGCCGCTCGAACCGCGTCACAGTAGCGTTCCCGTTCGTGAAACTAGCGGTCTGAATAAAGCTATCACAGAGTCACAGTAGCGTTCCCGTTCGTGAAACTAGCGGTCTGAATAAAGCTAGCACAGAGTCACAGTAGCGTTCCCGTCTGCGATCCCGGCTGTAACCGAGTCAGATAGCAAAAGGCATAGATAGCACTTAAATCTTTGATTTATGTTTGTGTATTGGATTTTTGTGTTATGGAATTATGGAATGTAAAGTTATGGAATATTCTTGTACATAGGGGCAGTATTATAGTAGTTATATTCTTGTACATAGGAGGCAGTATTATAATAGTTATATTCTTGTACATAGGGGCAATATTATAGTACTTATATTCTTGTACATAGGGGGCAGTATTAAAGTATTTATATTCTTGTGCATAGGTGGCAGTATTATAGTAGTTATATTCTTGTACATAGGGGGCAGTATTAAAGTATTTATATTCTTGTGCATAGGTGGCAGTATTATAGTAGTTATATTCTTGTGCATAGGGGCAGTATTAAAGTATTTATATTCTTGTGCATAGGTTGCAGTATTATAGTAGTTATATTCTTGTACATCGGGGCAGGTGGGACACCACCGCTGTTGTTGTTGGGCACCCAGGGGAGAGGTAGTGGCAGCTGGATGTTAACCCCTCCGCGGGTAGGGAGGGTTGTCCCGGGGCCCAATGACTTTTTGCTGGGTATAGCAATGGCATAAAGTGTTAGTGGTATCATTTTGATTTACAAATCTATTATGGGAAGGAGAATAGAGCGGACATGCAATTATACTCGATGGGGTATCGGTACAGAGGACCTAAATGGTTGTTGGTACAAATGGCAGTCAATGTAATAAAAGTCATCAACCATAATAGTATATATAACATTTTATTGAACAAATGCAAACATTATAAAATTCAGAAAGATTAAAATAAAACGGACAACAAAAATATATTATTAAAAAAACAGTATAGACAGCAAAATGCTCAGTAGGCCTCTATAACATCTGTTGCTGCCAACTTACAGCACCAGGACCGTTAAAATATTGGCAGTAGTTTTCTCGGCAGGCCTTCGCATCATCCTTGTTTCTGCCATGTATGACCGGTTGAAGGCCTGCGATTGCGGGAGCGTTAGCACGCCACTCACCAAGAACCACTTCCCCATTTGTTGGTTCCACAGAGTCCATGAAACCAGGCGGACTGTACGCATTTACATCTTGACGACGAAGGAAGTTGTGCAGCGTGCAACAGGCCAAAACAACAGAGTCTATTGATTGTAGCTTTAGGTAAATCGGAGTGTGGAAAAGTCTGAAGCGGTTGGCCATGATCCCGAAGGCATTTTCTACTACCCGACGTGCCCTTGACAAGCGGTAATTGAAAATGCGTCTTTCCTGCGTAAGAGCGTTTTGTGGAAACGGTTTTAGAAGATTGGCATGAAGTGGGAAGGCTTCATCGCCGACAAAAACAAAATTAAGGTTTCCTGTGGTCTCAGAGTTGGGTGGCAAGTGCAGGGCACCGTTCTGCAAATGCTCACCAAATGCTGTGTGCTCCAAAACACCACCATCAGAAACCCTGCCGTTCATGCCAACATCGACATTTATGAATTCATAGTTTGCATTAACAAGGGCCATCATTATGAGGCTGAAATAGCCCTTGTAATTGTAAAAATAGGATCCGCTGTTCCGTGGTTGCGTGATGCGCACATGTTTTCCATCCAAAGCCCCACCACAGTTTGGGAACTGCCAGAGCTGCTCAAAATCCTTGGCAATTTTATTCCATGCCTCCACTGTTTTAGGAAATTGATTATTGCTGCGTAGACTGCGAACAATTGCATTACATGTCTCAGGAATTATTACGCTAAGCAGGGACCTTGAAACAGCAGCAGAAAAATGCAAGTCTTGGAGGGAGCGTCCTGTGGCCAGGAATCGCAGTGTGACTGCCAATCTTTCATCTGGGGGGACGGCAGCACGCATCTTTGTATCCTTTCGTTGAATGAGTGGCGTAACTCTTTCCAGTAACATTTTGAAGGATTCCTCTGACATCCGCAGATAGTTGCGGAAATCATGAGGATCCTTCTCCTGCAGCTCTCTGATAAGTTGCATGTGTGAGAATTCGGACCTCCTCTGCAGCCACTCTCTGGTCCACATGCGACGCTTTCGCTTTGAACGCCTCTCTAGCATCCGTGCCTCATCTTGTCGCTGAGCTTCCTCCACCAGCATTGCAGCAACTACAACAGCACACTGCATATCATCCATGATGTTCAAACTGTAAAAATAATACGAAATAAGAGAATTTTCAACAATATGTATGTATATTCCTATATACTGGAATATAAAAGCTAAAATACTTCCAGCTATGTAAATAAATTAATATAACAACTATAATACTGCACCCTATATACAAGAATATAAGTACTATAATACTGCCCCCTATATGCAACAATATAACAACTATAAAACTGCCCACTATATACAAGAATCTAAGTACTATAATACTGCCCCCTATATACAAGAATAAAAGTACTATAATACTGCCCCCTATATGCAACAATATAACAACTATAAAACTGCCCACTATATACAAGAATGTAAGTACTATAATAATGCCCCCTATATACAAGAATAAAAGTACTATAATACTGCCCCCTATATGCAACAATATAACAACTATAATACTGCCCCTTATATCCAAGAATATAACTACTATAATACTGACCCAGAATACAACTATAATATTGCCCACTATATCCAAGAATATAACTACTGCTCCCTGTGTATAAGAATATAAATATTACTAGAAGGTGGCCCGATTCTATGCATCGGGTATTCTAGAATTTACGTATTGTGTAGTTAATGTATGATTTTTGTTATATATATATATATATATATATATATATAGATGTTGTTGTGTGTAGTTACCAAGTGTTTGTGTAGGGGCTGTACATGTTCTGGGTGTTGTCTGGGTGTAGCGGGGGGTGAGAGCGGTGTTGTTTGTGTGTTGCGTTGTGTGTCGTTATTTGTGGAGCGCTGTGTGTCTGTATCGTTGTGTATGTGTGTTGCGCGGTTTGTGTGGGTGTGTGTGTTTTGGGGGGAGGTATGTTTTGTGCAATGTGTGTGTTGTGCGGTATGTGCGTATATTTGTGTGTGCCGCGGTGTTTGTGTGTTGGGTGTTGTGTGTCTGCTGCGTTGAGTGTGCGTGTGAGTCTGAGTGTGCGAGTGAGTCTGAGTCTGAGTGTGCGTGTGAGTGTGCGTGTGAGTCTGAGTGTGAGTGTGCGTGTGAGTCTGAGTGTGAGTGTGAGTCTGAGTGTGAGTGTGCGTTTGAGTCTGAGTGTGAGTGTTTGTGTGAGTCTGAGTGTAAGTCTGAGTCTGAGTGTCAGTGTGCGTCTGAGTGTGAGTGTGCGTGTGAGTCTGAGTGTGAGTGTGCGTGTGAGTCTGAGTGTGAGTGAGTGTGAGTGTGCGTGTAAGTCTGAGTGTGAGTGTGCGTTTGAGTCTGAGTGTGAGTGTGCTTTTGAGTCTGAGTGTGAGTGTGCGTTTGAGTCTGAGTGTGAGTGTTTGTGTGAGTCTGAGTGTAAGTCTGAGTCTGAGTGTGAGTGTGCATGTGAGTCTGAGTGTGAGTGTGCGTGTGAGTCTGAGTGTGAGTGTGTGTGTGAGTCTGAGTGTGCATGTGAGTCTGAGTGTGCGTGTGCATGTGAGTCTGAGTGTGCGTGCGAGTGTGAGTGTGCGTGTGAGTGTGCGTGTGAGTGTAAGTGTGAGTGTGAGTCTGAGTCTGAGTGTGCTTGTGAGTTTGAGTGTGAGTCTGAGTGTGAGTCTGAGTGAGTCTGAGTGTGAGTGTGATTGTGAGTGTGAGTCTGCGTCTGAGTCTGCGTCTGAGTGTGCGTCTGAGTGTGAGTCTGAGTGTGAGTCTGAGTCTGAGTCTGAGTCTGAGTGTGAGTGAGTCTGTGTCTGAGTGTGAGTCTGTGTGCGTGTGCGTCTGAGTGTGCGTCTGAGTGTGCGTCTGAGTCTGAGTCTGCGTCTGAGTGTGAGTGTGAGTGAGTCTGAGTGTGAGTGTGAGTCTGAGTGAGTCTGAGTCTGAGTGTGAGTGTGAGTGTGAGTCTGCGTCTGAGTCTGCGTCTGAGTGTGAGTCTGAGTGTGAGTCTGAGTGTGAGTCTGAGTGTGAGTGAGTGTGAGTCTGAGTGAGTGTGAGTGTGAGTCTGAGTGTGAGTCTGAGTGTGAGTCTGAGTCTGAGTGTGAGTGAGTCTGTGTCTGAGTGTGAGTCTGTGTGCGTGTGAGTCTGAGTCTGTGTCTGAGTGTGCGTCTGAGTCTGTGTCTGAGTCTGCGTCTGAGTGTGCGTCTGAGTGTGCGTCTGAGTGTGCGTCTGCGTGTGCGTCTGAGTGTGCGTGTGAGTCTGAGTGTGAGTGTGAGTCTGAGTGTGAGTGTGAGTGTGAGTCTGAGTCTGCGTCTGAGTGTGAGTGTGAGTCTGAGTGTGAGTCTGCGTCTGAGTCTGCGTCTGAGTGTGAGTGTGAGTGTGAGTGTGAGTCTGAGTGTGAGTGAGTGTGAGTCTGAGTGTGAGTCTGAGTCTGAGTGTGAGTCTGAGTGTGAGTCTGAGTGTGAGTCTGAGTGTGAGTGTGAGTGTGCGTCTGAGTGTGCGTCTGAGTGTGCGTCTGCGTGTGCGTCTGCGTGTGCATCTGAGTGTGCGTGTGAGTATGAGTCTGAGTGTGAGTGTGAGTGTGAGTCTGCGTCTGAGTCTGCGTCTGAGTGTGAGTGTGAGTCTGAGTGTAAGTCTGAGTCTGAGTGTGCGTGTGAGTGTAAGTGTGAGTGTGAGTCTGAGTCTGAGTGTGCTTGTGAGTGTGAGTGTGAGTCTGAGTGTGAGTCTGAGTGTAAGTCTGAGTCTGAGTGTGAGTGTGCGTCTGAGTGTGAGTGTGAGTGTAAGTCTGAGTCTGAGTGTGAGTGTGCGTGTGAGTGTAAGTGTGAGTCTGAGTGTGCTTGTGAGTGTGAGTGTGAGTCTGAGTGTGAGTCTGAGTGTGAGTGTGAGTCTGAGTGTGAGTCTGAGTGTGAGTGTGAGTGTGAGTCTGAGTGTGAGTCTGAGTGTGCTTGTGAGTCTGAGTGTGCTTGTGAGTGTGAGTGTGAGTCTGAGTGTGAGTGTGAGTCTGAGTGTGAGTCTGAGTGTGAGTGAGTGTGAGTGAATGTGAGTGTGAGTGTGAGTGTGAGTCTGAGTGTGAGTCTGAGTGTGAGTCTGAGTCTGAGTGTGAGTCTGAGTCTGAGTCTGAGTGTGAGTCTGAGTGTGAGTCTGAGTCTGAGTGTGAGTGTGAGTCTGAGTGTGAGTCTGAGTGTGAGTGAGTCTGAGTGTGAGTGTGAGTCTGAGTGAGTGTGAGTGTGCGTCTGCGTGTGCGTCTGAGTGTGCGTGTGAGTCTGAGTGTGAGTGTGAGTCTGAGTGTGAGTGTGAGTGTGAGTCTGCGTCTGAGTCTGCGTCTGAGTGTGAGTGTGAGTCTGAGTGTGAGTCTGCGTCTGAGTCTGCGTCTGAGTCTGCATCTGAGTGTGAGTGTGAGTGTGAGTCTGAGTGTGAGTGTGAGTGAGTGTGAGTCTGAGTGTGAGTCTGAGTGTGAGTCTGAGTGAGTCTGAGTGTGAGTGTGAGTCTGCGTCTGAGTCTGCGTCTGAGTCTGCGTCTGAGTGTGAGTGTGAGTCTGAGTGTGAGTGTGAGTCTGAGTGTGAGTCTGAGTCTGAGTGAGTGTGAGTGTGAGTCTGCGTCTGAGTCTGCGTCTGAGTGTGAGTCTGAGTGTGAGTGTGAGTCTGAGTGTGAGTCTGAGTCTGAGTGTGAGTCTGAGTGTGAGTCTGAGTGTGAGTCTGAGTGTGAGTGTGAGTCTGAGTGTGAGTCTGAGTGAGTGTGAGTGTGAGTCTGAGTCTGAGTGTGAGTGTGAGTCTGAGTGTGAGTGTGAGTCTGAGTCTGAGTGTGAGTGTGAGTCTGAGTGTGTGTGAGTGTGCGTGTAAGTCTGAGTGTGAGTGTGCGTTTGAGTCTGAGTGTGAGTGTGCGTTTGAGTCTGAGTGTGAGTGTGCGTCTGAGTGTGAGTGTGAGTCTGAGTGTAAGTCTGAGTCTGAGTGTGCGTGTGAGTGTAAGTGTGAGTGTGAGTCTGAGTCTGAGTGTGCTTGTGAGTGTGAGTCTGAGTGTGAGTCTGAGTGTAAGTCTGAGTCTGAGTGTGAGTGTGCGTCTGAGTGTGAGTCTGAGTGTAAGTCTGAGTCTGAGTGTGAGTGTGCGTGTGAGTGTAAGTGTGAGTCTGAGTCTGAGTGTGCTTGTGAGTGTGAGTGTGTGAGTCTGAGTGTGAGTGTGAGTGTGAGTCTGAGTGTGAGTGTGAGTCTGAGTGTGAGTCTGAGTGTGAGTGTGAGTGAGTGTGAGTCTGAGTGTGAGTCTGAGTGTGAGTCTGAGTCTGAGAGTGAGTCTGAGAGTGAGTCTGAGTGTGAGTCTGAGTCTGAGTGTGAGTGTGAGTCTGAGTGTGAGTGTGAGTCTGAATGTGAGTCTGAGTCTGAGTGTGAGTGTGAGTCTGAGTGAGTGTGAGTGTGAGTCTGAGTGTGAGTGTGAGTCTGAGTCTGAGTGTGAGTGTGAGTCTGAGTGTGAGTCTGAGTCTGAGTGTGAGTCTGAGTGTGAGTGTGAGTCTGAGTGTGAGTCTGAGTGTGAGTCTGAGTCTGAGTCTGAGTGTGAGTGTGAGTCTGAGTCTGAGTCTGAGTGTGAGTGTGAGTCTGAGTGTGAGTCTGAGTGTGAGTCTGAGTCTGAGTCTGAGTCTGAGTGTGAGTCTGAGTGTGAGTCCGAGTGTGAGTGTGAGTGTGCGTCTGAGTGTGCGTCTGAGTGTGCGTCTGCGTGTGCGTCTGCGTGTGCATCTGAGTGTGCGTGTGAGTATGAGTCTGAGTGTGAGTGTGAGTGTGAGTCTGCGTCTGAGTCTGCGTCTGAGTGTGAGTGTGAGTCTGAGTGTAAGTCTGAGTCTGAGTGTGCGTGTGAGTGTAAGTGTGAGTGTGAGTCTGAGTCTGAGTGTGCTTGTGAGTGTGAGTGTGAGTCTGAGTGTGAGTCTGAGTGTAAGTCTGAGTCTGAGTGTGAGTGTGCGTCTGAGTGTGAGTGTGAGTGTAAGTCTGAGTCTGAGTGTGAGTGTGCGTGTGAGTGTAAGTGTGAGTCTGAGTGTGCTTGTGAGCGTGAGTCTGAGTGTGAGTCTGAGTGTGAGTGTGAGTCTGAGTGTGAGTCTGAGTGTGAGTGTGAGTGTGAGTCTGAGTGTGAGTCTGAGTGTGCTTGTGAGTCTGAGTGTGCTTGTGAGTGTGAGTGTGAGTCTGAGTGTGAGTGTGAGTCTGAGTGTGAGTCTGAGTGTGAGTGAGTGTGAGTGAGTGTGAGTGTGAGTGTGAGTCTGAGTGTGAGTCTGAGTGTGAGTCTGAGTCTGAGTGTGAGTCTGAGTCTGAGTCTGAATGTGAGTCTGAGTGTGAGTCTGAGTCTGAGTGTGAGTGTGAGTCTGAGTGTGAGTCTGAGTGTGAGTGAGTCTGAGTGTGAGTGTGAGTCTGAGTGAGTGTGAGTGTGAGTCTGAGTGTGAGTCTGAGTGTGAGTGTGAGTCTGAGTCTGAGTGTGAGTCTGAGTGTGAGTCTGAGTGTGAGTCTGAGTCTGAGTGTGAGTGTGAGTGTGAGTCTGAGTGTGAGTCTGAGTGTGAGTGTGAGTCTGAGTGTGAGTGTGAGTGTGAGTGTGAGTGTGAGTGTGAGTCTGAGTGTGAGTGTGAGTCTGAGTGTGAGTCTGAGTCTGAGTGTGAGTCTGAGTGTGAGTCTGAGTGTGAGTCTGAGTGTGAGTGTGAGTGTGAGTGTGCGTCTGAGTGTGCGTCTGAGTGTGCGTCTGCGTGTGCGTCTGCGTGTGCGTGTGAGTGTGAGTCTGAGTGTGAGTGTGAGTGTGAGTCTGCATCTGAGTGTGAGTGTGAGTCTGAGTCTGCGTCTGAGTCTGCGTCTGAGTGTGAGTGTGAGTCTGAGTGTGAGTCTGAGTGTGAGTGTGAGTGAGTCTGAGTCTGAGTGTGAGTCTGAGTGTGAGTCTGAGTGAGTCTGAGTCTGAGTGTGAGTGTGAGTCTGCGTCTGAGTCTGCGTCTGAGTCTGCGTCTGAGTGTGAGTCTGAGTGTGAGTCTGAGTGTGAGTGTGAGTCTGAGTGTGAGTCTGAGTCTGAGTGAGTGTGAGTCTGCGTCTGAGTCTGCGTCTGAGTCTGAGTGTGAGTGTGAGTCTGAGTGTGAGTCTGAGTGTGAGTGTGAGTGTGAGTCTGAGTGTGAGTCTGAGTGTGAGTCTGAGTGTGAGTGTGAGTCTGAGTGTGAGTCTGAGTGAGTGTGAGTGTGAGTCTGAGTGTGAGTCTGAGTGTGAGTCTGAGGGTGAGTCTGAGTGTGAGTGTGAGTCTGAGTGTGAGTCTGAGTGTGAGTGAGTCTGAGTGTGAGTGTGAGTCTGAGTGAGTGTGAGTGTGAGTCTGAGTGTGAGTCTGAGTGTGAGTCTGAGTGTGAGTGTGAGTGTGAGTGTGAGTCTGTGTGTGAGTCTGAGTCTGAGTGTGAGTGTGAGTCTGAGTGTGAGTCTGAGTGTGAGTCTGAGTCTGTGTCTGAGTGTGAGTCTGAGTGTGAGTGTGAGTCTGAGTGTGAGTCTGAGTCTGAGTGTGAGTGTGAGTCTGAGTGTGAGTCTGAGTGTGAGTCTGAGTGTGAGTCTGAGTGTGAGTCTGAGTCTGAGTCTGAGTCTGAGTGTGAGTGAGTCTGAGTGTGAGTGTGAGTCTGAGTGAGTGTGAGTGTGAGTGTGAGTCTGAGTGTGAGTCTGAGTGTGAGTCTGAGTGTGAGTCTGAGGGTGAGTCTGAGTGTGAGTGTGAGTCTGAGTGTGAGTGAGTCTGAGTGTGAGTGTGAGTCTGAGTGAGTGTGAGTGTGAGTCTGAGTGTGAGTCTGAGTGTGAGTCTGAGTGTGAGTCTGAGTGTGAGTCTGAGTCTGTGTCTGAGTGTGAGTCTGAGTGTGAGTGTGAGTCTGAGTGTGAGTCTGAGTCTGAGTGTGAGTGTGAGTGTGAGTCTGAGTGTGAGTCTGAGTGTGAGTCTGAGTCTGAGTCTGAGTGTGAGTGAGTCTGAGTGTGAGTGTGAGTCTGAGTGAGTGTGAGTCTGAGTGTGAGTCTGAGTCTGAGTCTGAGTCTGAGTGTGAGTGAGTCTGAGTGTGAGTGTGAGTCTGAGTGAGTGTGAGTGTGAGTGTGAGTCTGAGTGTGAGTCTGAGTGTGAGTCTGAGTGTGAGTCTGAGGGTGAGTCTGAGTGTGAGTGTGAGTCTGAGTGTGAGTGAGTCTGAGTGTGAGTGTGAGTCTGAGTGAGTGTGAGTGTGAGTCTGAGTGTGAGTCTGAGTGTGAGTCTGAGTGTGAGTCTGAGTGTGAGTCTGAGTCTGTGTCTGAGTGTGAGTCTGAGTGTGAGTGTGAGTCTGAGTGTGAGTCTGAGTCTGAGTGTGAGTGTGAGTGTGAGTCTGAGTGTGAGTCTGAGTGTGAGTCTGAGTCTGAGTCTGAGTCTGAGTGTGAGTGAGTCTGAGTGTGAGTGTGAGTCTGAGTGAGTGTGAGTCTGAGTGTGAGTCTGAGTCTGAGTGTGAGTCTGAGTGTGAGTGTGAGTGTGAGTCTGAGTGTGAGTGTGAGTCTGAGTGTGAGTCTGAGTCTGAGTCTGAGTGTGAGTCTGAGTGTGAGTGTGAGTCTGAGTGTGAGTCTGAGTGAGTGTGAGTGTGAGTCTGAGTCTGTGTCTGAGTGTGCGTCTGAGTCTGTGTCTGAGTCTGCGTCTGAGTGTGCATCTGAGTGTGCGTCTGAGTGTGCGTCTGCGTCTGAGTGTGCGTCTGAGTGTGCGTCTGAGTCTGCGTCTAAGTCAACATCTGAGTGTGCGTCTGAGTGTGCGTCTGAGTGTGCATCTGAGTGTGAGTCTGCGTCTGAGTGTGAGTCTGAGTGTGAGTGTGTGAGTCTGAGTGTGAGTCTGAGTGTGCGTCTGAGGTGTGTCTGAGTGTGCGTCTGAGTCTGTGTCTGCGTCTGAGTGTGCGTCTGAGTCTGCATCTGAGTGTGCGTCTGAGTGTGCGTCTGAGTCTGAGTCTGCGTCTGAGTTTGAGTCTGAGTGTGAGTGGCGGCCAATCCGTGCGGGGGGTCGGATCCGAGGCGAGGCGAGCGGCCAATCCATGCGGGGGAGGAGCCGAGGCAAGGCGAGCGGCCAATCCGTGCGGGGGGGGCGGGGCCATGGCGAGCCCAGCAGCCAATCAGCTTTGTGTCACCGTAAGGACACTTAGTGTCACCGTAAGGACACAATTTTGGAGCATGACAGACAGACAGACAGACAGACAGACAGAATAAGGCAATTATATATATAGACTAGAAGGTGGCCCGATTCTACGCATCGGGTATTCTAGAATTTACGTATTGTGTAGTTCATGTATGATTTTTGTTATATATATAGATGTTGTTGTGTGTAGTTACCAAGTGTTTGTGTAGGGCGCTGTACATGTTCTGAGTGTCGCGGGGGGTGAGAGCGGTGTTGTATGTGTGTTGCGTGTGTTGCGTTGTTTGTGGAGCGCTGTGTGTCTGTAGCGTAGGTGTGTGTGTGTGTGTTGTGCGGTTTGTGTGGGTGTGGTGTGTTTTGGGGGGAGGTATGTTTTGAGCAATGTGTGTGTTGTGCAGTATGTGCGTATATTTGTGTGTGCAGCGTTGTCTGTGTGTGTGGGTGTCTGTGTAGGGCGTTGTTTGTGATTCCTAGTGTGTGTGTGTTGTGCAGTGCGCGTGTGTGTGTGTGTTGGGGGGAGGTGTGCACCTCCCATCGTGCTCCATCCCCCATGCTGCGCACCCCCCATCGTGCTGCATCACCCATGCTGCGCACTCCCAAACGTGCTCCATCCGCCATGCTGCGCACTCCCAAACGTGGTCCATCCGCCATGCTGCGCACTCCCAAACGTGCTCCATCCGCCATACTGCGCACTCCCCATCGTGCTGCATCCCCCATGCTGCGCACTCCCAAACGTGCTCCATCCGCCATGCTGCGCACTCCCCATCGTGCTCTATCCGCCATGCTGCACACTCCCAAACGTGCTCCATCCGCCATGCTGCGCACTCCCAAACGTGCTCCATCCGCCATGCTGCGCACCCCCTATCATGCTCCATCCGCCATGCTGCGCACTCCCAAACGTGCTCCACCCGCCATGCTGCGCACTCCCAAACGTGCTCCATCCGCCATGCTGCGCACTCCCAAACGTGCTCCATCCGCCATGCTGCGCACTCCCAAACGTGGTCCATCCGCTATGCTGCGCACTCCCAAACGTGCTCCATCCGCCATGCTGCGCACTCCCAAACGTGCTCCATCCGCCATACTGCGCACTCCCCATCGTGCACCATCCGGCATGCTGCGCACTCCCAAACGTGCTCCATCCGCCATGCTGCGCACTCCCAAACGTGCTCCATCCGCCATGCTGCGCACTCCCAAACGTGCTCCATCCGCCATGCTGCGCACTCCCAAACGTGCTCCATCCGCCATGCTGCGCGCTCCCAAACGTGGTCCATCCACCATGCTGCGCACTCCCAAACGTGCTCCATCCGCCATGCTGCGCACTCCGAAACGTGCTCCATCCGCCATACTGCGCACTCCCAAACGTGCTCCATCCGCCATACTGCGCACTCCCCATCGCGCACCATCCGGCATGCTGCGCACTCCCAAACATGCTCCATCCGTCATGCTGCGCACTCCCAAACGTGCTCCATCCGTCATGCTGCGCACTCCCAAACGTGCTCCATCCGCCATGCTGCGCACTCCCAAACGTGCTCCATCCGCCATGCTGCGCACCCCCCATCATGCTCCATCCGCTTAGGAGTGCGCAGCATGCCGGATGGTGCACGATGGGGAGTGCGCAGTATGGCGGATGGAGCACGTTTGGGAGTGCGCAGCATGGCGGATGGAGCACGTTTGGGAGTGCGCAGCATGGCGGATGGACCACGTTTGGGAGTGCGCAGCATGGCGGATGGACCACGTTTGGGAGTGCGCAGCATGGCGGATGGACCACGTTTGGGAGTGCGCAGCATGGGGGATGCAGCACGATGGGGAGTGCGCAGTATGGCGGATGGAGCACGTTTGCTCAGCCTCTCTCCTTCCAGCCTCCCTCAGCATCAGCCCCCCTCTCCCAGCCTTCCCCAAGATCAGCCTCTCTGCTCCCAGCCTCCTCCAGCACGCCGTGCTCCTCTGCCGACACTCACCCACACCCGATCGCATCCACTCACCCACACAACCGATCGCATCCACTCACCCACACAACCGATCGCATCCACTCACACACACAACCGATCGCATCCACTCACACACACAACCGATCGCATCCACTCACACACACACCCGATCGCATCCACTCACACACACACCCGATCGCATACACTCACACACACCCGATCGCATACACTCACACACACAGACACTGACGATATTGCACATACGCGCTGATACTCACAACATCCGGGGATATCACATGCTTCTGGCCATGTGATCCTCCGTCAGGTCCTGGAAGCTCACAGCACAATATCGCCGCCGAGAAGCAAGCGATATCTCAGGATGTTGTGAGTATGTGGATGCGATGTGATGTGTGTATGTGAGTGAGTGTGATCTGATTTGTGTGTGTGTGTGTGTGTGTGTGTGTGCTGTTATGTTATGTATGTTCTGCAGCTGCAGGACCTTGATGTGTGGATGCGATGTGATGTGTGTGTGAGTGTGAGCCGGTGTACACTGGTAACTATGATACACATCGGGTAACTAAGGGACCTTAGTTACCCGATGTGTATAATGGTTACCAGCTTTCACGGCCTCCGTTAAGATCCCAGCATCGCAAGGTTATGTCTGGCGCTGCCGGGATCCTGACGGAGCCGGTGTAGAAGCAAGCGATATCCCAGCATGTTGTGAGTGTGTGGATGTGATGTGTGAGAGTGAGTGTGAGAGTGAGTGTGATCTGATGTGTGTGTACTCACCTGGGAATCGGAGCCCCGTGTCAGTTGGGCCACAGCGAGCGTGCATTGCGTGAGGGGGCGGGGCCTGCAGAGAGCCGGGGCGAGAGGCCAATCCGTGTGGGGGGGCGGGGCCATGGCGAGCCCAGCGGCCAATCAGCTTTGTGTCACCGTAAGGACACAATTTCGGAGCATGACAGACAGACAGACAGACAGATAGACAGACAGATAGACAGACAGACAGAATAAGGCAATTATATATATAGATAATATTGGTTCCCTAAGTACAAGAATTCAAGTAGTACAATACTGTTCCCGTATACAAAAGTACTATCCTATACACAACAAATTCAAAGCATACCTACCTTTTCAATCACAAGGTCTGATAAGAGGTCTGATGAAAGATCCAGAAAACACGACACACTAGCGACGCCAAACAGAGAATGTAGTTCGTAGAACAAAAAATAGAACTTAAAGAATGAAATCACAGTGACGCCTTCGGCAAGGTACCCAATCGGAACGCTGTTGTAACCACCAATCGGAGACGTAGGGGCGTTGCAAAATAGAGCGCAAAAACACGCCCTTATCCTGCCTTCAGCCCTACGTCACTGCTTTCAGCGTCGTAGCGATGGTCGCTGCTGTGGTGTCAAACACAAGAATGCAGCGCTTATCAGCATGTGCAGCGGGATAACAGCGATCAAAAAATGACCTGGAACATTCAGGAGCGAGCAGCGATTTCGCAGCAGGGTTCTGATCGTTGTTATGTGCTGTTGAGGTCGCTGCAACGTCACAGAATATGGTGACGTTGCAGCGACGTCGTTGTCATCGTCGTTATGTGTGACACCAGCTTAAGAGTCTGGAAAAGATCAGCCCTATTATTAGGGGCAAAATTCCACGAAAAGGTCCACGAATATCTTTTTGTCGACTCTCTGGTGTGTCTCATTTTTCAAGGCCTTCCCAAGGTCCATAAGGGCACTTTCCCTCCCCCATTGAGACCGATAGTAGCCAGGACTGGGTCTCTAACCAGCAATCTGAGTGACTGGCTAGATCATTATATCCAGCCGCTCATGAAACGTACTATTGGTCATATTAGAGACACAAAGAGTCTCTTACAGGATTTGGAGAAGATGTCCTGGACGAGTGGTTCTTTTTGGATAATGAGCGACGTGGTCTCATTATATCCTAGCATACCGCATAGGGAAGCCTTACAGGCTCTGGATTTTCATCTAAATAAACACAGCTCATTTGACGATGTCCTCAAAGAATTCATTCTCATGACAACAGGTTTTCTGTTGACCCACAATTTTTTCCAGTTTAACGGTACATTTTATCTCCAGATAGCCGGTTGTCCTATGGGGGCAAGTTTTTCATGTGCATTGGCTAATATTTACATGGCCTACTGGGAAGAGCAATATATCTATACAAGTGATAATCCATTGTTGCATACCATTATTTGGTATGCAAGATATATTGATGATCAAGTTTTGATATGTAATACAGGAGATTTTGGTACCCCCCAGGAGGCCATGGAAGCCGTCAATGCACATTTTAACAACAACCCTCTCAATTTGAGATTTACCATGAACCTATATGTGGACTCAGCTCCCTTCCTGGACATCCTGCTATCTGGCGACCCCTTGACTGGTTCCATTCATTCTGTTCTGTATAGGAAGCCCATTTGTGGCAATACCTCTCTCCATGCGAGTAGCTGTCACATGCCCCACACCTTACAGAATTTACCTGTGGGTGAGCTCTTACGAGCGAAGCGTTTATGCTCATCTGAAGCTTCCTATCGTTGTGAAGCTGTCCGCATTAGAGAGAGACTCAGTAGGAAGGGGTATCCTGATCGGACTTTGAACAGGGCCTCTTCTATTGTTGCGAATAGGACCAGAACCAATCGGTTGGAAGATCGCCCTGTTTCCTCAGTATCTAGAAATCGTGTGACTTTTTCAACACCATTTAGCACTGATTTTTTCAAATTAAACAGACCATCCAGCGTTTTATCCCCCTTTTACGTCAGGACCCCATACTAAATTCAGTTCTTCAGCCGGGGGTCAATATAGTAGCCAAGAGAGCTCGTACCATTGGGAACCTTGTGGCAACCAGCATGTTCACATCTAAGAAATGTAACAGAACCTGGCTCAGTGTCTCTGGGTCTTATAAATGTGGGTCCGGCCGATGTGGCCTTTGCAGGTTCATGCACAATACCAAATCCCTATTAGGGAATAATGGGGAAAGCTTTGTAATTCGATCATTTATTAATTGTGCTTCTGCACATGTGGTCTATGTGGCAACGTGCACACTATGCCGCAAGGGCTATGTCGGCTGCACCTCTAGAGCACTTAGAACCAGGATCTCTGAGCACGTCCGCATACCTTCAGCAGCTCATGACAGGACCTCCTTAAGCTATGTTGCATTGGTGAAGAAACGCTCCTTATCTGGTCTGACCAGGCACTACATTGAATGTCATTCAGCGGATTTTTCTTCCTTAGTGAAAACCAAAATGAGAAAAACTCCTAAAATGTATACCTTTATTAATTAATTATTAAAATTTATCAATATAAAACAAAATTGCTTTTACGTAGTTTTTATATAAAAACACAAGAATTAAGTGCGTGTAGAGAGGTGATAGATCCGATTCGTGGGAGCAGTGTTTATTATTTTCTATTCTCAAGGTAGGGACAACTTAGATAGTTGCACTTCTTACTCCAAATGGTTCTTATAGGGAGATGGGGGATACACTATCTATCCCTCCCTGTCCCCTACCTACCAACGGAGGCGCACCATACGTTATTGGGTACCCCCCGCTCCACGTCGTCTCTCCCTATTTTCTCCCTGCAGCTTATCAGTTGCAACCGGGAGACCCGCCACCAAGAAATTAGTGCAAATAGTCACAAAACTGTTCAGCTGTACATAAAATATGTGCCAGCCATATTGTAAATATTACAAAAATTATGCAAATAGCCACAAAGCTATCCAGCCGTACAGCAATGTGTGCCAGCCGTATTATAAATATTACATATGTCTCAGACCAATGAAAAATTGTAATCTTTATGTGAATCCGAATTCCCAGCAGGGATAACTTATCTGCCAGGATCATCCGGTAGTCTATCCCGTAATCCCGACGCGTTTCCCCCCTATATATTTTTCTTAGGGGTTCATCAGGGGAATAACTGATCCGAGGTTTCTTTCTATAAAAGATATAAATATATCTCTGACACAATGCATTTCTAAATTCTTATAGTTACAGTAGGTTCTCAAAAAGGAGTGCCATTTGGAATCATTATATATTGGGGGAACATACCTGGAGGACCAAATAAATGTCCATAATCACAGCATGGCAAAACAGCCCATAATAGGGTCCAAAAACCGATGTGTAGTCACTGGCTGCATTCAGAATCTGCAGGTCCCAAAGTGTCGGCTGCCATGTGGTACCCCCTGCCTTATCCATCCCAGTCCTTTATATGGTGAACTTCTAAAAGTTCCCGGCTCCCAGGTATCACCCCGGAAATGATCAACCATGTCATTTCCGTCTCCGTTCCGTGGAGTCGCATTGCTGCGCACCATGGAAACCAACCGGAAGTTATCTTGAGGTCATTTCCGCATCTGCGCAGCATCGTGCGCTCCACAATGCAGAGCCGGAAGTCACCAAGCACACCGCTTCCGTGTATGCGTAGTGCAATGTGGTTCACAGTGCCGGACCGGAAGTGACTATTTACATCACTTCCGGCAAACGAAATCTTCCAATCCTTCCCAGTCTGCCCATTCTGTATATAATATCGTCATCCACAGGCATGCGCAATGAACACACCACGGAGCTTTTGTGGATGATATCTATCCCGTGTATACTCCTACCATTCCGTATATGTTACAGCAGGACAGCCTTTCCACATATAGCTCCCAGGGTTAGGACTATAGCTCACTGTGATTTAAAAAACAGGGCAAAAAACATATATATATATATATATATAGGGAGGCATCTTATTTAAAGGAAAACTCCCTATACTGTGGAGGATGGAATACCCCAGAACCTGTGGACATCCTTCTATCAGCACTTTTAGGAATTACACCCTGTGGTTATACAAAACCATATAAGTTTCTACCAGTGGCAATTTAATAGGTTAATGTTACCCAGCCTGGAACCATATCTCAAACCTGGCCTAACTGACCACAGGTCCATATAAGGCTTTCTAAGGGTTGGAGGCTACTCTTAAAGAGAACCTTTGATCTAAATGAACAGAGGATAAATAGATAGATATAACCTTGATCGGGAATATATCCCGTCAGGGAAAAAGACCTTGGCTAAATTATTTATGTAATACCTCTCAGGCCAAGCATACCCTTGTGGGGGGGACTGGTTCCAAGCCCTGCTTTTGGCAGAGGCAAAATGGATTTTGAAGCTAAATACAAGATACCCAGGTGGCTTTAACTATCGCTCCGATTTGTGATTTATTTTTTAGATCGATAGATATAGAATAATTTCTGATCCGTTTTCTGACATTCAATGAGGTGCTTTTATGCTTATGTGTTTGTTATAGTCATTCTTTGATGAAATTCATCCATTCCTGCACGGATGCCATAATTCGGACATATTGTAATGAGCATTCCTTCAGTCAAGCGCCACACATGTTTCATCCTGATGTATATATATTTTTTTTTATGGTCTTTTTATCGTCAGACGATATGCACATATTGGAGCTTGCTTATTTATATTGAACATGTCCTCTCCCCCCCCCCCCCTTTTTTTCACTGGAGGAGCTGCTTTTTGATATACTTTGCAAATATTGTTGAGAACCTTATAAATGTATATTTTATTTAACTTGTGATCTCCATATAATTTACTTATCAACCTAGGGTTGGGTCCTTTGGTAACTAACCCACATAATCTAATTTCATTTTTAGCTCTATCTGTATCATGAAATTTTTCGTTTCTATTCTTATGAATATATAGGGGCTTGTATTTGCAGCCCTATTGCAATTTCAGGTCAGCTCCTCTATTGAAATGATTATTAATATATGAATGAATGTTTTATGGTTTATCACGCACTATTTACTAAGGATTATATTGACCCAGTATGGTGTTCCTTTTGTCCATATGCACGGCGATGTTCACCTGTTTTTTCATGCAATCATGACATCCCGCCCCTCCCTTCCACCCATCCAGCGGGTCAGTCTATTTTAGTAACGTTGTGGTATACATGGAACACTTATGATTAAGGACTCTTTCTGTTTTTATGGTGTAGTCCGAAACGCGTAAAGTTTCCATGTATTGATTTATACCTCGGCCTTCACGATGCTTTTAATATTTCTAATAAAGATTACAGAGATTTTATCTTAAAGAAGAATCAGTGCCGGCTCATCCTTTTCTTCTCTGCCTTCTTCCATAAGCCCAGAATGTATGGGCTGCAGTCAGGCCCTGGATGTCAGGATCTGTATAGAGCCCGTACATTCTAGCATCTACCCACAAGGCATCAGGCAGTGGGATTTAAAGTGCCGGCAGCCGGGAAAAGTGCCCGGGGGCCGCATAAAAAGTCGTCACAGGCCGTATACGGCCCGCGGGCCGGGGGTTCCCCACCCCTGACTTACTGTATTAATTTTTCTAAAAATAAAATATTTCTATATTTGATATGCGGAATTACTTCTAGTCCTGTTTTTGTGAATGACAATCACAGGACCTTGCACATAGATTTGCAGATTGAGGATGTAGCAGGACACAGATTCGGAAGGGCTATCAAACAGCAATCTCGGTTTTTAGAGATTATTTGTCGTACAGCAGTCAGCATAAAAAATGTGTGAATAATGACAACCAGGAACGATTTATTACAACCTTTCAGAAACCTAGAGAAACATTGGAACATTTTATTGTCGGATGTTACACTAAAAAAGATTTTACCATCAAGACCTTCTGTAGTTGCTAGAAGATTACAAAATTTAAAAGACACACTAATACACAGCCACTATGATTCCAATCAGATATTCAAACCTGAAATACCACAGTCTGTTAAAAATATATCCCTTAAATATATTTTTCTTGAAATACGTGATAAGCGCATGAAAGACAAAACTTCAAAAAAAGTAGAAAAATAAATAGATGTATTTATATCTAATAAAATGGTTGCCAAATTCAATTACAGAAAAGAAAAACAAAGAAATAGTATTCTTTGTTAGCTTACATAAAGAGTTCGATAATAGTTCATACTGAATCAATAGAAATCTTCATCCATCTTTCCTTGATTCCTGAATGGTTAGGCAAGCCTTAGATACTGTAGACCTGACAGGCATATGTTACTTTGTCTTGGGTGAATGGGCTGGATGGATGGATCAGCTTCGACATGTGTAGATCGACTCCCGGAGCAAGAGTGAGAGCCCCCTTGCCCCCCACCATTTGTCATTATATATGCAGCTATGTGAGCAAGGATGGTTGACCTTATGGAGATCAACATCCACCACTGCGGAGACACCATCACGTGTTTCTCAACGCAGTGATTCTAGAGCAATGCCCCCTGGGAAATATTCAAAGCAAGAAGGCCTGCGGAGACACCATCACATGTTTCTCAACGCTGGCAGGAAATATACAGGATATATGCAGCTGTCCAAACCATATAGGGTGATTTTGCTGAACGCATGAGGTCACTCACTAGCAGCTTCCAAAGCTATATATTTATATATATGACTATGTCAGCAACTATCTATAGTCAATACAGACTCAAAATATTAATTCCTTATAAATACTGTTATCAATAAGCTATGCCCTTCAATATAGACATGACTGTCATCATATATAATATGTTCCATTATAAAGTGTTTGATATCTAGATGTATTAATTTTAATGTTTTTACAATTCCCCCTTGAAGCGGGTAAATTATTAATTAAACCCCCAAAATAAATTAATACATCATTAAAATAACAGATCTTTCCTTTTTTGGTGATAGTGGATTAATGTCAATAATAATGATAAATAATAATTCATTTGCATTATTCATGTTGTATGTTCAACAATATAATAATGTGGATTCATATTATGGTAGGCCATGACTGATAATCATATAAAATACATAATTATACTTTCCTAAAACTAAAAAAGATGCAAAACAGATCCGGTCACCATCTGATGTCCTCTGGGATGATGTCTTCTTATCTCCAATGTAATCTGGCATAAACACGTCTTTTGAAATAAATCTTTTGATAAAAAATGATTGCTTATCGATTTGATACTGTCCAATATTGCATTTATCATTGTTAGATCCATAAACTTTATTCTTTATTGCAAAGTCCATATATTTAATCAAAGTCCATAATTTAATGTTGATAAACCACAGTTCATAAGTGTAGAAAAATAGCATAGGCCTCTGATATCTGTGCAGTGTAATTTACATTAGTCACCCTTATCCTCTGTGCTGCCTGTTGTCATTCTTGGAACAGGTGTTGAGACGTTCTTGGTCAGCATGACAGGGGTTAACTTTAACACTCTTTTACTCTCCTTGGTAAGTGTGGTGAGGTCTTAATGCACAGAACATGTGTCAGGGTTGCATCCTAGCACCATAAGATCACCATCTTGCTGAGGTCCAGAAGCGGTAAGTGTATTGTATTTAACACAGTCTTATTTGAGACGTTACCTTTTGGACCTTTGAGTATCAGCTTTTGCAACATTTTGTGGAATCCCTTTTAACTTTAAAAATTAATAAAAGTCTTTTATCTTGCTGTAATCTTGATTGAAGACTTCATTCCCTAATCTAGATACCAAATATGGCAATGATACTACCACTAATAAATGTCACAGCCTATCATAACTCTAATATTATAATACCATGTCATTATTATTATCATAAAAGTATTAATATACTTGATACTTAAAATGATGAAATAATACTGCATAATGGTATAAACGATAGTATTTTCATGTAATAACCTTTTTTGTCATTGGTGTAATTACCTTTCCAACCCATAGGTGGCAATGTGTTTGAATACAACCAAACTGTAATCCTAAATATGAAATAATATAATATGTACATATAACATGTACCATATTATAAATATGAAAGGCAACAATGTGGCTTATTTAGTTAGATCATTTGTAAAATTCTAAACCAAAGCAAATAACCTTTTAGAAAAGACTGGATGATTCCATCAAAACACAATATTATTCATTATAAATGCTTATTATTGATTAAAAAATATAATATATTTAAATATAGGAAGGTAAACCTAGATGTACCTCGATTTTCCATCTTTATTACTCTAATTTAATTTATTTGATTTGTCTATTATTTATTAAATAACCTACTATATAAGAAAATGTGTAACTATAACCAATATTTCATCCTTATTGCGTTAACATACTAATGTAAGAATAATGTATTACTAGGAAGTAAATAATTGAATATATTGATGAATGAAGTGTTCTTTTCTTCCAAATTGGAACTTTCCCTTTTAATATGATTCATATTTAATAAAGTAATATTCTTATATTAGATATTACTTAACTAAATATTGAAGTGGTTTCTCAATTGAGATATTAAAATATAGAAGGAAAAATAAAAATTGTAGAATTAAAATTTTGATTAAAAATTTAAATATTAAATAAAAATAATCAAAATAAAAAAATAAGAATAAAAAGGAAAAATGAAAATCGAAAAAAAAATAAAGGATAAAAGTTGGAATAAAAATAAGGCCTTCTATGTATATGACACTTATGTCCTTAATAACACATAACCTTAATATTACCAATATCTTATATGATTTCCATGCCTGTCATATCATTAACCTATAGAAATAATTAAGTCATATAACCTTGCTGACAATACTCTTCTTTAGTATGTAAAAGCATTGTGATTATACATACTTCAATTTTTCCTTTGTAGTTGAAATATTAATTATTAAAATATTGTATAGACATGTATTTTAATCAAATATACATATATAATTTAGACCAAACCTTTCTCTTTTAATATCATGAAATACGATGTTATGAAAAAATTAATATATCACAATTAAATTAAATTAACATTTATGTTGTATATCTTCAAGACCATATTTGAAAAGAAAATGATTACCAATCTGTGTATCAGTAAAATAAGTAACACTAGAATGTCATTCTTCAGAGTTAACCTTTGATATGGATCGTGACACATCTATACTAAAGAAATATGTCTATGAATAAAATATATTCTGTATAAATTCCTTCATTATTAATACTTATGTACTATAACTTATTTATTCTAACTATATAAACATATAAACTTTGAAATTAAGAAGTAGGTTGTTTTTCTTTTAAACTTCAAACTCTTTGGACAAGTAATGATCATCAGCAGCTGCTCAGACAGTCAATCATTCATACACACATATATGTACACAAGACTGTAACGGTTCTTTAACATATACATCCACATAGAAAACCGTTGACAAACACATATCCCTTTTTGATTTTCCAATTTTTCTATGCGCATTTCAAAGATATGACAACTAATTTGAAGTACTTCTTGAAATATACAAATTAAATATTACATATACTCATGAGTACCAGGTACCTTTGATAATTACATACTGTACGTTTGACCTCTAACAGGACAGTCATTTATTATTAGCTCAGTAATTCAAAGTCCCATGCTTTTGATTAAAGACAAAAAACATTCCAAAAAGGCAAGCAAGTGTAAGCATTCCACTCCAAAACTCAGATTACACATATTAGTTACATTCCCAAAATAGCACTAAGGAAGATATATGTATTCATATTCCTAAAAGAAAGATGTTAAAACAACTGATCTTCCTCCTGACGATTGCTACCTGAGAAAATAATAATAATTATTTAGCATGCTTTCGCGATTTGCCTTACACATTATAACATATATATTACCTGTTTGAGGATAAAAATAAATTTATAAATAAAATTTAATACTTCATCAATTTGCTTTTACTGAGAAATTCTGAGGGAAATAAAATAATAAAATTATTATAATTTTTATGATAAAAAATGAAAACTTAAAATAAGCTATACTTTTTCTTATTAAATTTTAAATATTATTATTCATATACAGAGATAATAATAATAATACTAATAATAATAATAATTATTATTTTATGTTTATCTCTTTTTTATTGAAAAATTAAGGTTGGTTACAATAAGCAGGGCTGCAGACCAAGGCAAACCCCCAAATAGAGAAAAAAAAAAAAAAAAACAAGAATGCAATGAAACATGAAAGGCTTTGCATGGTTGTAGCCATATACAGTTTGTTACAATAAAGAACATTTAAGAACATTTATATCATTCTGTCTTGAACCATTATAAAAGTATAAAATCCATAAACTATACCATAAACAGCAAAGATTTACCATTCATACCATAGAGGCACATAATGGTCAGTCGAAGGAAAAGAAATAAAGAGAGAAAGAAAGAGGGAAGTAGACAAAGTGAATGATGACGGGGAAAAGGATCATGGGGGAAGGGCAAGAAAGGCCGGGAATAACTAGCAGGGAAAATCTAGGTAGAGTCTCAACTCGCCCCAAAGAGGGACCTGAAGTCCGGAGAATCAAAAAAATGACCCAGGGACTCCAGATCTTAATAAATTTTTCACTAGCATCCTGAATTTCAGCAGTGAGACTCTCCATTCTGTAAAGGGAGGCCATCTCCTCAAGCCACTCATCCAAGGCGGAGGCACGGGTGGACCTCCAGTGTCTGGGGATCACGGCTCGAGCAGCCGCTAGACAAAACCGCAATAGTCTCATTTTCTGAGAATTTACAGACCCCGGTAGGATAGATAAGAGAGCGATTTGTGGAGAACCAGAGAGGGCCTCCCCACTAATGTTATTGTATGCCGAGAAGACCCCACTCCAAAAAGGCTTAATGAGGCTACAGCTCCACCATATATGCAACATATCCCCCCTCTTGTGATTACACCGCCAATATCTGTCTGACACTGAAGGGAAGATTGCGTGTAGGGCATGAGGGCAGCGGTACCAGCGGGTGAGAATTTTATAACCCTTTTCCTGGACCGAACAAGCCCTAGAAAATTTGTGAGTGAAAAGAAAAGCAGTCCTCCATTCCTCAACCCGGATAGTCACGCCCAAGTCTCTACTCTATCCCCCCACAAATTTGAGCTCGTCCACATCCCCCTTCTGGATCAAAAGGTTATAGATAAGGGACAGGGTATGTCCCGGAGCCTCTTCCAAAAGAAAGAGCTTTTCAAACGAGGAGGGGGGGGCAGCATAAAGTGCCTCCCGGCCTGATCCGGTCAAGAAAGACCTGATCTGGAAGTATTCAAACCAGGGTATGGCCCCTCCCAAGACAGAGGTAGAGAGCAAGTCGTATGTGGGCAATGGGGATCCCTGAAGTATGTGAAAGAATCGCACGTCCCCGCTCCTCCTCCGGCACAGGAAAACATCGGGCCCAACAGCCGGGGCAAAATCTGGGTTTGAAAAGATAGGGGAGAGGGGACCGCACCCCCTGGACAGATGACCCCTTTTGGTTTCTAAATCCCACGTCCTCAATGTCGCCCTCAAGAGATCAACCTCAGAGAGAGGCTGGCCCCTGGAGCCCAAGCTAATCCAAGGGAGGTAACGCAAGGGGATCTTGTGGTCCATTTCTTCTAGGCTTACCCACTGCTTTGTGGCCCCATGATATTGCCAATCTAGTAATCGCATCAGTAGAGCCGCTTTATGATAGAGTTTAAGGTTGGGCAATCCAGCCCCCCCCTGGCTTTTAAGTCTGCAAAGGGTAGTGAAGCTTATCCTCGGGCGCTTACCTCCCCACACGAAGCGCGTGATAACTGACTGCAGGCTGGAGAAAAAGGCCGCAGGATGAACCAAGGGGACCGTCTGGAACAAGTACAAAAAGCGAGGCAAAACGTCCATTTTGATAACATTTATTCGTCCAAACCAGGATAGTCTTTTACTATTGTATGAGGTAAGATCCTTTCTTGTCCTGTTGAGAAGGGGAAGGTAGTTAAGCTGATATAGTTTTGAGAGATCCACGGGGACTGTTATCCCTAAGTAAGTAATGGCGGAGTCCTGCCACTTGATGGGGAAATTTTTCTTGATATGATCCACCTCAGCATCAGGGAGAGATATGTTTAATGCCTCGGATTTGGAGTAATTGACCTTAAAGTTGCTGAGGTGACTGAATTTTTCAAACTCTTGAATAAGTGAGGGGAAGGAAAGGCGAGGCTGTGAAATGAACAGAAATAGATCATCTGCGTAAAGAGCTGCCTTGCATTCCCCACCCCCCACCCCTATCCCGTGGATACTGGAATTGTTTCTGATGGTCACGGCAAGGTGTTCCATAACCAGGACATAAAGTAGGGGGGAAAGGGGGCACCCCTGACGTGCACCATTATGTATTGCAATTGGTAATGAGAGAAACCCATTGACTTTGACCCTGGCAGAGGGATTCCTATAAAGGGAAGAGACCCTTTCAATGAATTTGTCTCCCAGTCCCACCTGCCGCAGAGAGGCCATCACAAACTCCCAGCTGACTCTATCAAAGGCCTTCTCTGCATCAATGGAGAGAAGGCACGTAGGGAGACCTCTGGCCTTAGCCCGCGCCATAAGAATAAGGGTTTTGTTGGTATTGTCCCTGGCCTCACGACCCAATACAAAGCCAACCTGATCAGTGTGAATAATATCGGGAAGAAGTGGAGCCAGTCTATTGGCGAGAGCCTTGGCAAAAATGTTGATGTCAGCATTGATGAGGGAGATAGGTCTGTAGCTAGAGACAGATGAATGATCCTTCCCCGATTTGGGTAGAACACTAATATGGACTTCTAGGGACTGGGCGACAAAGGGTGAGTCTCCAGATACAGAGCCAAAAACCCCCGTGAGGAAAGGGACAATTTGGTCACCAAATATCTTATAAAATTTGGAGGTAAATCCGTCCGCACCCGGACTCTTACCATTCGGGGAGGCTTTAATTATGTAAATAGTTCAATTATTCCAAATTTATAAGATTTTTTATTTTTTATATAGGTCAAAGCCACATACCACCAACGTGCATATATAACCATAAGTACTAGACCAAACGGTCGCATGTATAAAAATACAAAGACAATGTGTACAATAACCATATACAGTTGTCAAAAAATGAAGGTTCACAAAATAAGGGATGGAGTCAGAGCCCAAACTTATCCTTGGGACCACACAAAATGGTTCAGGCAGCGCCACATAGTATGGAAGGAAGGAAGATTTCAGTCCTTATAAATCCAAGGAGGTATATAGGAGTGCTCTCCAACAATTCCCTTTATATTGATAGAGGTGAGCCTTCAACTTCATAGATTGGATTATCTCCACCTCAAACAGATTATCTCCACCTCAACGCGTTTCCCCATACAACACACCGTATGGTTCATCAGGAGGCTACAAGATAAATACACTAAATCAGCAACCAAAAGACTTAGGGGTGCTTCACACATAGCGACAGCGACAACGACGTCGCTGTTACGTCACCATTTTCTGTGACGTAACAGCGACCTGGTAAGTCGCTGTTATGATCGCTGCTTAGCTGTCAAACACAGCGACGCAGCAGCGATCATAACATCGCTACATGTGCAGAGAGCAGGGAGCCGCGCACATTGCTTAGCGCTGGCTCCTTGCTCTCCTAGCTACAGTACACATCGGGTTAATTAACCCGATGTGTACTGCAGCTACATGTGCAGAGAGCAGGGAGCCGCGCACACTGCTTAGCGCTGGCTCCTTGCTCTCCTAGCTACAGTACACATCGGGTTAATTAACCTGATGTGTACAGAAGCTACATGTGCAGAGAGCCGGAGCCGGCAGCACAGGCAGCATGAGAGCTGCGGAGGCTGGTAACTAAGGTAAATATCGGGTAACCACCTTGGTTACCCGATGTTTACCCTGGTTACAGCTTACCGCAGCTGCCAGATGCCGGCTCCTGCTCCCCTGCTCGCTTCATTTCGTCGCTCTCTCGCTGTCACACACAGCGATCTGTGCGTCACAGCGGGAGAGCGCCTTTGAAGAAAACGAACCAGGGCTGTGTGTAACGAGCAGCGATCTCGCAGCAGGGGCCAGATCGCTGCTCAGTGTCACACACAGCGAGATCGCTAATGAGGTCACTGGCACAATCGTAAGGACGATGTGGCGGAAGTACTTCGGACTCCTTCTTGTCAAAGACGTCCACGAAGGACCAATAGGCTGAGGGCAGTCCCGGTAGGGACTCGGGAACCGGAGGTCGCCGGATGGGTTGTATGGTCTTCAGACACCTCTCATGGCAAGAAGGCCCCCATCGAGTAATATCACCAGTGCCCCAGCTGACTGAAGGCTCGTGTGTCCGCAACCAGGGAAGACCCAGCAGGATTTGATGTGACATATGTGGGAGGACGTAGAGAGCGATGTTCTCGGTGTGCAGAGCACCGATACGCAGTTCAAGCGGCTTGGTGATCCAGGAGATGGTGTCAGAGAGAGGTCTCCCATCCACAGAGGCAATCACGAGGGGCTTGTCGAGTGGAGTAACAGGCACCTGGTACTTGTCCACCGTGGCCTGCTGGATGAAATTGCCTGCTGCCCCAGAATCGAGGTACGCCTCAGCCGTAAACCGCGTCTCTCCCGTTGTCACTTGCACAGTCCATGTAACTGGGTCTTATAGAGTCCCAGCACCTAGGGTGGCCTCTCCTACCAACCCTAGGCTTTGGAGTTTCCCGGCCTCTCTGGACAGGCGCGTAGCAGGTGTGTGCCCTCTCCGCAGTAAAAGCAGAGACCCTTGGCGAGCCGCTCTGCTCGACGTTGTTCAGACTGTCGCACACGGTCGATCTGCATGGGCTCATGGACGGAGACACCAGAGGCCGTTGACTGGAGTACGGCGGGCTTCCGTGGAGGAGAGGAATGCCGTACCGGACGTCTCTCACGGGATACCTCTTTGGACCGCTCCTGAAAGCGTATGTCCACTCGAGTCGCTAGGGTAATCAGGGCGTCCAGGGTGGACGGTACATCACGTCCAGCCAGCTCATCTTTGATTCGACCCGATAGTCCTTCCCAGAAGGCGGCGGTTAGGGCCTCGTTATTCCACCCGAGTTCTGAAGCCAAGGTGCGGAAACGGATGGCGTATTGACCCACCGTCAGTGTTCCCTGACGTAACCGGAGAAGTGATGACGCAGACGCGGAGGCGCGTCCGGGTTCGTCAAAGGTGCTGCGAAAGGCCTGCAGGAACTCCTGGAGGTTCTTGGTCATAGGTTCCTCCTTCTCCCACAAGGGGTTCATCCACGCCAGTGCCTCGCCCTCTAGGTGAGACATGATGAAGGCGACCTTGGCTTGGTCGGAGGCAAACAGATGTGGCAGCTGCGTGAAATGGAGGGAGCATTGGTTTATAAACCCCCTGCAGGTCTTGGGATCTCCGGCGTACCGGGGTGGTGTGGCCAAACGCAGTCCGGAAGCAGCCGAAGAGACAGCCACGGGAGCGGGGGTCGTGGCTAGACTAGTGGAGGCTCGGGATGTTGAAGACGTGACTGCCGCTTGTAGCGTGGTCAGGCGGGTGTCCACGGAAGTCATAAAGTTCAGCATGCGGGTCGGAACTTCACGCTGGCGTTGGAGTTCCTCATGCAAGGCCGCTAGTGCTTCGGCGGGATCCATGGCCTGTTCTTACTGTTAGGGCCAGATGGACGGGTAGACCCTGGAGGTGGATCCACTGGGCCGAACTCCCGGATGAGGGAAAGGAGTCCGGTAGCCGGAGCACTGTAGGTAGCAGGACAGTCCGTGCACTGGGAGAAAATGGAGAAGTCCCTGGGACCACGAGGTCACTGATGGTGGTCCGGGTGACGGAGCTCAGGTTCGGAAGCCGTGATGGTGTCAGGCGGGGTCCGGAACCGTTGGAGCGAGATGACGGGTCACCGCAGGGATCCGAGATGGTACGGACTGTCAGGATGGCAGATGGACAGCGTTCGGGGTTCGAGGTACCGCAGAACCGGATGGCGATGCAGGATCGGCTCTAGAAGATAGAGAGGTAAGTATCTCACAAAACACAAGGAGACCTGACTCCTAGCTTGGGAAAACACGAAGAACAGGCCCCGCTCCCTTGGACATTAACCCCCTATATACCCTGTACCTATGTGCATCATTTCCTGTAATTTGACACTGGCCCTTTAAGAAAGGGTCAGTGACCGCGCGCGCGCCCTAATGCGCATGCGCGCAGCCCGGGTGCCAGAAGCCAGGGAAGGAAGCTGAGAGGAGGACGCAGGGGAGCCGGCCAGGACCTGGGAAGCCGTTGGGCGCCGGGAGCGGAGACCAGGGGGCCTGGGAAGGACGGGCACCGGAGGTTGGAGAGCGGGGAGCATGGCAGGTGAGCCGGGGAGCGGAGCTGAGGACCCGGGGAGCGGAGCAGAGGACCCGGGGAGGGGAGCCGAGGACCCGGGGAGCGTGACATATGCCCCGCACATGGTCATTTTTACCATGTAAAATATATACCTTGTTGAGACTGCACTAGTGTAATAGCACATACATTTAGTTGGATGTACGCTTATACGTTGGAATGTAGAAATTACAACTCTATGTATTGGATATAGTGGCAAGCATGTACCCTGTATTCAGCAATGAGTACATATATACCTATATGCTCTCTCCACCTTCACACCCTCAGGAGGAATGTGGTCTATAGAGAACAGTGCAAAGAAATTATGTAACCAGGTGCTTCTCGCATTATGATATGAGCCCTTTTTACGTATCTAAGGCTCTGAAATATATCTCTATGTATATAATAACACTTGGATATCAAGCATCTTGCGATATACCATAAACATGGGGGCGCTGATATATCCCTACCGAGATGCACATAGATCTAGCATAATCTCTGTCCTTTAAGATGGTTATTACCACCACGAAACTGGTGCCCTATTTAACACGTTTTTATATATAGGAATGAATGCCCTGGATATGGCCAGCACTATTATTATGCCCCCAATATGGCTAGCACTACCACTTACATATATTACAAGTCCCCCTCTGTAATGCCCTATATATATGTATGTCATACCACCAAGGATGACACATCATATGTATCCATCTAGTACAGATCACATGATCTGTTCTGTGATATAGGCATATAAAATGAAATGTATATATGAATACATCATGGCCGGTCACTATATATATATACATCGTCTATAGGAATTTCGCTTCTATAAGCAGCGCTCTGAATTGCTTATTGTACGTGAGTCCTACATTAATATCGCTATATTTCCAACACTGATGTGCCTGTGGAACGCAGATGCGTTCCACACTACAGATATTACTGGAGGAAGTTGTTTCCCTAAACCCCGCCCAGTACGGATCACATGATCTAGTCTGTGACATGGGAACGAGAAAATGCCGATACATCACTTCCGGCCACGCGCTACTTCCGGTTTTCGGACGGAGGAAACTTACCTCCGGGACTCCATTAATAAAAGGCCCGCAGACCGTGCAGGTCACCAGTCCAGACAGCAGGCACAGACCGAGACGGCACGGGTCATTTGTGAGCTCCCAGTGTGCTAGAGTGTATGTCACTCGGGACTCACAGTCCTTACTGGTAGAGCTCCAGGAACAAGGTATGCTCTTTAACCGTTCATAGGGGGACTATCTAAGTACACTGATCCCTTGTGTTGCAGACAGTGGCCCCTATAATCAGGAGCCAGACACCCTTATGTATAAAATAGTTCTTATGGCACTGTATATATTTATGTGCAGTCTCACAGAAGATATACATCTTTGTGATTCAACCTTATGGGAATGCTATACCATAGGAAACTTCCCCCTTACAGGCAAGGTGAACTGACCTCTAATATACTTAATAATATTCTGGGACCTCTGCCACAGTGTGTAGCTGCAATGGGCCATTATCATACCTATATGATGGGGGACTATTGCTGCTTTAACAGCGACTGCAGGATAACTGTCATATATAGATGCATAAGACTGGACAATGGTTACGATTATGCTTCTTGGGCTGATAGTGAAACCAGAAATACAAGTATCCGTTATGTTGTTTTTTTTGCAGTTAATACATGAAGTGACTCACCAATTTATATCCCTGTGGTAGGGTTTTGGTTTTGCCTACACACCGCTGATTGCCCTTACAGGTATACCCCTGAGTGCCAGTAAGTAACGCATATGCACGGTTTTCAATAAAGGTAGTAAATCAATGATGCTATTCCTTTACAGGACAAATTATCTGTCATATCCTATACATTCGCCTGAAAAGAGGTCACCTATATATTCAATTTCCTGAGTGATTTGAAGGTTGAAAAACCCACTCTGGTCCCGTCAAGAGGTAATATAAAAAACCATAAAATGTGTGTCTCTCTATAGTATACCCCAAACGGAGGACATGTATAATCATGTATACGCATCTTATTATCCCTACAGGAGGGACGAATATACAACCTATTATAATCATAGGACCATACGTCTCCTGGAGAATTATAGTGGATAAAAAACTGCCTCTTTATTGACTAAAAAGTGTATACACCACTACATCTATATACAGGTAGAAATCCAGACTTTATGTGTATGATAAATTTTGCCTGAGCATATGAATAATATGGAATTACCCACCCACTTTTCCTATACATTTCTACAGGGACCAACTACTAAATAAGCTTCATCCTTATCCTGGACGTTTGAACAGTCCGCTCATGTAACCACATATTAAGAGGGAACACTTATTAGCACTCTAAAAAAGAGGACTGGTCCCCTGTAAGTGTACCTATATAGCTATATGTGCCTAGAACAATGCAGTCGTTTATCTATATACTTACAACATTTTTTCGTTCATCTTTCTAGGTGTCCTTTCTTGAGAAGTGACTCACAAAAAATCCTCTGATGATCCCCTTTTACTGCGTTAGGGGGGGTGAAACGCGTCAGGAGAGCAGGGGGATCCATTAGTTAAGTGGAACTCCAGGCTCCTACCTAAACTATCCAGCAACCTTTGATTAGGGAAATTATGCCTAATATGAGAACCCTGGACAGCTAACGCATTGCCACTGTTTGTTTGTCTATGGTTCATTTGTTTGCACTTTTATCACTTTTCTGGTGGTGGTTATCCCTGCTGGAGGCTGACAAGGACAGTGAGAGCTATATACCTTTTAGTAGAGTATAATCAACATATACATCTACAAACAAGGAGGTAGATACAGTGTACATTAAACAACTACTAGCCGGACAGTGACGTACTAACATCTGTCCCCCTCTCTATAAACCACTGTCTATAGCTGCGCTCAGGCGTGGGTTTAACCATGGTTTACACTTGCACTTGTATATATATGTCTATGTGATGTACGAAATTGAAAGATAAGAACACCACACATGTTCTTTTTTTAATATTTATTAATAAAATATATTTTTATGAGAGTAGTCCTAGTGGTGGTATTTTGATATAATAACTACCTCAATATTTACCTTTGTGGTTTTTGTGAGAATCTATATGGCGGGCTTCCTATCAGGACGCCTTAATACGACGAAATGGCTGGACGATGCGGATGAGGTTTTCTCGGAAAGGACACCAGTAGGACTAGACAGTACTAAAAACACCTTAAGAAATACCTTTTCGGACCTCCTGTTAGCGTATAAACTAAACATAAAATCGTGGTGGGAGGTACAGTCTCTTGAACAATACGTTAAACAGAGAATTGTACCTAGAGGGCTTAGGATTAATTTGATCCCCGCTGAACGGTCTAGGACAGATAGTTTAATTAAGAAGTGGGAAGAGGAACTGACCAACTCGTCTATAAGACTAATGACCATTCTGGTGGAGGAGGAGAAAATTACGCTAGAGAAATCTTCAAAAGATCTCCAGGCACTTAGGGAAGAAGCCCTTAAATTTAAAGGAGACCCTGAGTTTGACAATAAAGAAATAGCCCTTCAACTGGCAGTTGACAAATATCAACAGAATCTTAAGACAAGAAAACATAAACACTTTTTGAGAGATCTGGGAGATTTCTCAGGCAGCAATAAAAGCTCAGTGGCACCCATAGGTGGTTTGCCAGCTGACCTTTCCTCATCAGACCTGTCCGACACGGAATTCCAAGGCCAGCAGAATAGAAGTAGGAGTAGAGGTAGGAAAAACTTTAGGAATAGGAATAATTGGAATAGATCCAACTATAAACCCAGATCATGGAATCAAGAGCAGCCTCGATCTACCTTACCCTCATTCTTTGGATTGCCGGCACAGGGGACTGGTCAGCAGACTGCACCAATCTTTCAAACGGGCCCCACTCCCTCTCTATTACCTCCAACACCGTCACTACCTCCTCCAGTACCATCATCCTCTTTTTTAGGGGACAGAGACCCATACAATTTAAGGAATCAGATACAACGAAATCAAAAGAGAAGATAGCCCCATCGGAACCTGCGGGACACCAGGTAATTAACCTGTCACACCATATACTTACGGATATTGAAAAACGTGTATTAAGCTATGGTCTATCCTTTGTACCAACAACTAGGTTTGATCCTTTTAATTGGGTGAAAGATGTGGAGCTATTTCTAAGGAAACTTAGGTGGAAGAAGTTTTTCAAACATAACGATAAGGCAGAATGTGCAAGATTGGGGATACCTGTGGAAATGTTAGAGGACGTTAGATTGCTGGCAGACTTATCCACAGAAGATAGGAACCATACAGGAAAAAGCCCGTTTACTAATCTAAAACCTAAAAGCACTAGGATGCCCCCGGTGACAGATTGTAGCAGCCTTGATATTTTTTCAAAACTTGTTACCCAAGATCTGTGTGCCATTCAACCTAAAATAAGATCTACCAAACCAAACCTCACACTAGGGGAATGGGAAGCACTTATTGGACTGGAAAAAAACAATAATCTCACTATTAAACCATCAGATAAAGGTGGGAATATAGTAATAATGGACACAGACACCTATCCCATCATGTGTCAAAGGATATTGTCGGATACGACCACCTATGAGACATTGCCCGCAGATCCCACAAATGAATACCTAGATGTGTTGAGAAACATCTTGGAGAGAGCTCTAGATTTGAGGCTGATCTCGGAGAAAGAATCAGACTTTCTTCTACTAAAATTCCCAGTAATTGCCACCTTCTATGCCACCCCAAAAATTCATAAGGGCCTGTCACCCCTAAAAGGTCGTTCCATAGTCTCTGGGAGAGACGCACTGGGCCAAAATGCGAGCATCTACTTATACCAAATCCTCCGCCCATTTGTGGTGAGTCTACCATCATACATCAGAGATACCAATGATCTAATAGCAAAACTAGATGGAATCATCTTGGAACCTGAGACCATATTGATATCTAAAGACGTAGAACAACTGTACAGCAGCATCCCTCATGATAGAGGCCTGGAAGCAGTCCGGCATTACCTATCTACAAGGGGTAATCACCTCAATCTGCATAACAAGTTTGTGATTGAAATGCTACAATTTGTACTAACGCACAACTACTTCCTCTTCGGGGGCAAGTTTTATCATCAGATAAGGGGTACAGCCATGGGGAGCCCCTGTGCCCCCACGTATGCCAACATTTTTCTTGGATGGTGGGAGGATATGTATGTCTTCAAAGAAGAGGATGTTACCTATGGTCCCCACATTAACTTATGGGGTCGTTATATAGACGACATCCTGATACTGTGGACAGGGGGGGTCCCCCTCTTCCTACAATTTATGGGATACCTTAACACCAATGATCTAGGACTTAAGTTCACATATGAGATAGGGGGGGACAGTTTAGCATTTTTGGATGTTAAAATAATCAAGAACAGAGATGGAACTCTGAGTACATCCATATATAGAAAACCAACAGCTACCAATAGTCTCCTCAGATGGGAAAGCCACCACCCAATACCACTCAAGAAAGGCATTCCTAAAGGGCAATTTCTACGCCTGAGACGCAACTGCTCATCACTTAGAGAATTTGAGATACAGGCTCTTAATATGAAAGAGCGCTTCCATAACAGGGGCTATCCAGCTGTCACCATCGAACAGGCATACCACCACGCCAGGGACAAAAATAGTAGAGATTTGCTTAAACACAAACTAAGAGAGGACAAAAGAGACATCACGAGACTGATAGCCACATACGATGATCAAAATGGGAGAGTGATGGAAATACTAAGACGGCACTGGCCCATACTTAAGGCCGACCCTGACATATGCGAACTAATCTCTGAATATCCAAGCGTCACCTTCAGGAGGGGAAAGTCCATTAGGGATCATTTAACCCATAGTCACTTCACAGTGCCAAAAGGCACAGGTACCTGGCTGGAAAGAAGACCTGTAGGTACGTTTAGATGTGGGAAGTGTACCTACTGCCCCTATATTAATCAGTCAAAAACTTTCCTGAACCACAAAACTAACAGAACATTCAGACTTAGAGATTTTGCAAACTGCAAAACTGAAGGATTGGTCTACCTCTGCACCTGTACTTGCCCTATGGGATATGTGGGGAAGACCAAAAGACAATTACGAACCAGGATTGGAGAACACGTAGGAGACATCCGGCACAAAAGGGACACAGCGATAGCCAGACATGTTAACAATACCCATGGAGGGGACCTAAAAAGTATTTCTTTCCAGGCAATAGAGGTTATCCCTAAACCTTCCAGGAAAGGAGACTGGGATAGGAAAATACTGCAGCGGGAGGCGAGATGGACCTTCCTCCTGGATTCCGTCTCCCCTGACGGTCTCAATGAGATCATAAGCTTTCATAGCTTTATCTAGCCACTAGTCCAGCCCCTTCGTCCCGGGCCCAAACTACACCAACCAACAACCCCCCCCCCCCTCCCTATCCACTCCCGGGTTGTCGATATTGATACTGATAGGCATAAGTTTTGTGCATATACTATATGCCCCGCACATGGTCATTTTTACCATGTAAAATATATACCTTGTTGAGACTGCACTAGTGTAATAGCACATACATTTAGTTGGATGTACGCTTATACGTTGGAATGTAGAAATTACAACTCTATGTATTGGATATAGTGGCAAGCATGTACCCTGTATTCAGCAATGAGTACATATATACCTATATGCTCTCTCCACCATCACACCCTCAGGAGGAATGTGGTCTATAGAGAACAGTGCAAAGAAATTATGTAACCAGGTGCTTCTCACATTATGATATGAGCCCTTTTTACGTATCTAAGGCTCTGAAATATATCTCTATGTATATAATAACACTTGGATATCAAGCATCTTGCGATATACCATAAACATGGGGGCGCTGATATATCCCTACCGAGATGCACATAGATCTAGCATAATCTCTGTCCTTTAAGATGGTTATTACCACCACGAAACTGGTGCCCTATTTAACACGTTTTTATATATAGGAATGAATGCCCTGGATATGGCCAGCACTATTATTATGCCCCCAATATGGCTAGCACTACCACTTACATATATTACACGTCCCCCTCTGTAATGCCCTATATATATGTATGTCATACCACCAAGGATGACACATCATATGTATCCATCTAGTACAGATCACATGATCTGTTCTGTGATATAGGCATATAAAATGAAATGTATATATGAATACATCATGGCCGGTCACTATATATATATACATCGTCTATAGGAATTTCGCTTCTATAAGCAGCGCTCTGAATTGCTTATTGTACGTGAGTCCTACATTAATATCGCTATATTTCCAACACTGATGTGCCTGTGGAACGCAGATGCGTTCCACACTACAGATATTACTGGAGGAAGTTGTTTCCCTAAACCCCGCCCAGTACGGATCACATGATCTAGTCTGTGACATGGGAACGAGAAAATGCCGATACATCACTTCCGGCCACGCGCTACTTCCGGTTTTCGGACGGAGGAAACTTACCTCCGGGACTCCATTAATAAAAGGCCCGCAGACCGTGCAGGTCACAAGTCCAGACAGCAGGCACAGACCGAGACGGCACGGGTCATTTGTGAGCTCCCAGTGTGCTAGAGTGTATGTCACTCGGGACTCACAGTCCTTACTGGTAGAGCTCCAGGAACAAGGTATGCTCTTTAACCGTTCATAGGGGGACTATCTAAGTACACTGATCCCTTGTGTTGCAGACAATGGTGAAATGGTGGAAGGGGATGAGGGTAAAGCCAACCTGCTGAATGACTTTTTTTCTACGGTTTTTATACAAGAAAATGCCATGGCAGATGACATGACCAGTGATACTATAAATTCACACTTGAATATTACCTGCTTAACCCAGCAGGAAGTACGCCGCCGCCTCGAAATCACTAAGGTTGACAAATCTCCGGGCCCGGATGGCATACACCCCAGAGTACTACAGGAATTGAGTTCTGTGATAGATAGACCATTATTTTTAATCTTCTCAGATTCCTTAATAACAGGGTCGGTACCGCAGGACTGGCGCATAGCAAATGTGGTGCCAATATTCAAAAAGGGGACAAAAACTGAGCCGGGAAATTATAGGCCGGTAAGTTTAACCTCTACGGTTGGTAAAATCCTTGAGGGTTTCTTGAGAGATGCTATATTGGAGTATCTCAAGAAAAATAACCTTATGACAGAGTATCAACATGGGTTTATGAGGGATCGATCCTGTCAAACTAATTTGATCAGCTTCTATGAAGAGGTAAGTTCAAGTCTGGACCAGGGAAATGCAGTGGATGTTGTGTATATGGACTTTTCAAAAGCTTTTGATACGGTGCCACACAAAAGGTTGGTACATAAAATGAGAATAATGGGGATAGGGGAAAATATGTGTAACTGGGTTAAAAACTGGCTAAGTGATAGGAAACAAAGGGTGGTTATTAATGGTACGTACTCGGACTGGGTCTCAGTTCATAGTGTGGTACCACAGGGGTCAGTATTGGGCCCACTTCTTTTCAACATATTTATAAATGACCTTGTTGGGGGCATGCGGAGTAGAATTTCAATATTTGCAGATGATACTAAACTCTGCAGGGTAATCAATACAGAGGAGGATAATTTTATATTACAGGGAGATTTATGTAAATTGGAGGATTGGGCTGAGAAGTGGCAATTGAAGTTTAATGTAGATAAATGTAAGGTCATGCACTTGGGTAGAGGAAATAACATTTATGATTATGTACTTAATCGTAGAACACTGGGTAAAACAGACACAGAAAAAGACTTGGGTGTATTGGTGGATGGTAAACTTCACTTTAGTGGACAGTGTCAGGCAGCTTCTGCCAGGGCTAATAAAATAATGGGATGTATTAAAAGAGGTATAAGTGTTCATGAAAAAAATATAGTTCTACCTCTGTACAAGTCACTAGTGCGACCACACTTAGAATACTGTGTACAATTCTGGTCACCGATATATAAGAAGGACATAGCTGAACTGGAGAGGGTGCAGAGAAGAGCCACCAAGATTATTAGAGGAATGGGTGGGCTGCAATACCAAGACAGGTTATTAAACTTGGGGTTATTTAGTTTGGAAAAACGAAGGCTTAGGGGGGATCTAATCACAATGTATAAATATATGAGGGGACAGTACAGAGACCTTTCCAAAGATCTTTTTACACCAAGGCCTGCGACTGGAACACGGGGGCATCCACTACGTCTTGAGGAAAGAAGGTTTAATCATAATCACAGACGAGGATTCTTTACTGTACGAGCAGTGAGACTATGGAACTCTCTGCCACATGATGTTGTAATGAGTGATTCACTACTAACATTTAAGCAGAGCCTGGACGCCTTTCTTGAAAAATGTAATATTACCAGTTATGTATATTAGATTTTATGACAGGGTATTGATCCAGGGAACTAGTCTGATTGCCGGATGTAGAGTCAGGAAGGAAATTTTTTCCCCATTGGAACTTGTTTGCCACATTGGGGTTTTTTTTTGCCTTCCTCTGGATCAACATGTTAGGCTACAGGTCGAACTAGATGGACTTAGAGTCTCCCTTCAACCTTAAAAACTATGATACTATGATACTATGATACAGTGGCCCCTATAATCAGGAGCCAGACACCCTTATGTATAAAATAGTTCTTATGGCACTGTATATATTTATGTGCAGTCTCACAGAAGATATACATCTTTGTGATTCAACCTTATGGGAATGCTATACCATAGGAAACTTCCCCCTTACAGGCAAGGTGAACTGACCTCTAATATACTTAATAATATTCTGGGACCTCTGCCACAGTGTGTAGCTGCAATGGGCCATTATCATACCTATATGATGGGGGACTATTGCTGCTTTAACAGCGACTGCAGGATAACTGTCATATATAGATGCATAAGACTGGACAATGGTTACGATTATGCTTCTTGGGCTGATAGTGAAACCAGAAATACAAGTATCCGTTATGTTGTTTTTTTTGCAGTTAATACATGAAGTGACTCACCAATTTATATCCCTGTGGTAGGGTTTTGGTTTTGCCTACACACCGCTGATTGCCCTTACAGGTATACCCCTGAGTGCCAGTAAGTAACGCATATGCACGGTTTTCAATAAAGGTAGTAAATCAATGATGCTATTCCTTTACAGGACAAATTATCTGTCATATCCTATACATTCGCCTGAAAAGAGGTCACCTATATATTCAATTTCCTGAGTGATTTGAAGGTTGAAAAACCCACTCTGGTCCCGTCAAGAGGTAATATAAAAAACCATAAAATGTGTGTCTCTCTATAGTATACCCCAAACGGAGGACATGTATAATCATGTATACGCATCTTATTATCCCTACAGGAGGGACGAATATACAACCTATTATAATCATAGGACCATACGTCTCCTGGAGAATTATAGTGGATAAAAAACTGCCTCTTTATTGACTAAAAAGTGTATACACCACTACATCTATATACAGGTAGAAATCCAGACTTTATGTGTATGATAAATTTTGCCTGAGCATATGAATAATATGGAATTACCCGCCCACTTTTCCTATACATTTCTACAGGGACCAACTACTAAATAAGCTTCATCCTTATCCTGGACATTTGAACAGTCCGCTCATGTAACCACATATTAAGAGGGAACACTTATTAGCACTCTAAAAAAGAGGACTGGTCCCCTGTAAGTGTACCTATATAGCTATATGTGCCTAGAACAATGCAGTCGTTTATCTATATACTTACAACATTTTTTCGTTCATCTTTCTAGGTGTCCTTTCTTGAGAAGTGACTCACAAAAAATCCTCTGATGATCCCCTTTTACTGCGTTGGGGGGGTGAAACGCGTCAGGAGAGTAGGGGGATCCATTAGTTAAGTGGAACTCCAGGCTCCTACCTAAACTATCCAGCAACCTTTGATTAGGGAAATTATGCCTAATATGAGAACCCTGGACAGCTAACGCATTGCCACTGTTTGTTTGTCTATGGTTCATTTGTTTGCACTTTTATCACTTTTCTGGTGGTGGTTATCCCTGCTGGAGGCTGACAAGGACAGTGAGAGCTATATACCTTTTAGTAGAGTATAATCAACATATACATCTACAAACAAGGAGGTAGATACAGTGTACATTAAACAACTACTAGCCGGACAGTGACGTACTAACATCTGTCCCCCTCTCTATAAACCACTGTCTATAGCTGCGCTCAGGCGTGGGTTTAACCATGGTTTACACTTGCACTTGTATATATATGTCTATGTGATGTACGAAATTGAAAGATAAGAACACCACACATGTTCTTTTTTTAATATTTATTAATAAAATATATTTTTATGAGAGTAGCCCTAGTGGTGGTATTTTTATTTCGAATACAGAACGAGATAGAGAAAAAAAGTGAATTACAAAGTTATAGGGCATCATCAATTCAATACGAATCGACACCTTGCATACAGAAATGCTATGATTAGAACGTGTAAAACTCACAAGGCTGCGGACGTGAAGCGATACCTCATGGAGACCTTCCTACAAGTCCTTGGGTATGGTGGCTGCATGGAGTGGCCTCCACGCTCACCTGACTTGACCCCATTGGATTTCTTTCTGTGAGGTCACATCAAACAGCAGGTGTATGTGTGACGCCCTGGCCTATCAGGTCGTCACAGGGTATTGTGAAATCTGCCCTCCTGTGCAATATCCACCTCCTCCTTGGTTACCTGTCCCTAACCATTGTTGTTGCCAAAAACCAGCTAATCAAAATCCTAGGAACACTCTGCACCACACCCACCAGACACACCAGTGGACGGCCTGAGTGGAATAGGGTCGCCTACTTGGGGGGTTTGTAAGGGGAGGTCAGGAGTCAGTCAATAGGAGTGTAGAGTTGGAGGTGAAAGTGAGAGGAGGTCAGGAGCTGGGCTCCTTGGAACTACTAGGTAGCAGACGCTGTTCTGGGCCTGGTAGGAGCTGGAACCCCGGTCACAGGGGATCGTGACAGGGTGCACGGCATTGTCGTGGAGGACAGCCGGCGGCCTTGTACCATCACCGGGCAGGGGCCAGGGCACGACGGGGTACGTGGACTCTAGGTCAGGGAGTAGCTTCAGGCAACCTGACAATTTACCTGACGAGAACGGAGCCTTCAAGATCCGCTCTCCACCCGCTCCAAAATCGGGGTACTAGCGCAACAAGGGGGATAGGATTTTCCACAAATACGGCCCAGAAAATCCCAAGCGTGAACCCTGAGAGCAAGCTCCCTCAGTTAGCCATATTGGGGAGCGGGACCCTACTAGTTTCAAGCTACAGGGACCAACCAGAAGGAAACAAGGTGCCAAGGGAAAGGTCACAGATCAACAGGCAACACCAACAGAAATGGGACCCAAACGTGCTCCCTCTCAGCGGCAGCGGTGTCCAGAACTTTGGTTTACTAAAGTTGTCGGTGTCAGTGTTATTGGACTGAGTACGCAAGTGACCCTTACCTCCCCAACGACACCTCCCTGTCACAATCACCGAGTCCCGGGGCATCTCCCCTTACCCGTGGAGGGGTTAAACACCTGGCTGCCCACTCCATCGCCACCGGGTACTCCCAGCCGCAGCGGTGATACTCTACCTTACCACACACCACGGTCGGGTCAGAAACTCTTAATTTACCACCCCCTGTAAATACCCCCTTCATCCGAGTGGCTGTGAGGCCCCCTGGGTCTGGATGCCCCTCGAGCCACCGCGGATCCGGATCCGAGCAGCTCGACTGCTGACACAGGGGCGGTACATATGATGCGACCCCTCCACCAACATTGCAGGACCTACAACGACGTATCACAGATGCTTGTGCAAACGTGTCACCTACCATATTGCACAACGTGCAGCAAGATACAGATACAGATACAGTATGCTGTCCAGAGTCCAGATGTGCATTGCAGCTGACGGTGGCCACTTTAGGTATCAAAGTTAAATAAGCACCATGTGCGTGACCAGCATTCAATGTTTTGGGGGGATTATGGGTTTCATATCATAGCATTTCTGTATCCAAGGTGTCAATTCGTATTGAATTGATGCTGCCCTGCAACTTTGTAATTCACTTTTTTTTTCTATCTCATTCCGTTTTCGAGATAAAAATGCTAACGCCGTTGTTTTCCACCAGGTGGCGCTATAGGTGGTTCATTGCATAGGGCATGGCTACTTTACTATACCTAGACACCACTTCTATTCTTATAGCTGCCACTGTTCTCAAGTTAATGGCGGTGGACAGGATATGGGTGGACACACTGTATATGTGTTGCTCTTGTTGTAACCATATATGATTATCGCTCTAAAATGTCCACAATCTGGAGCATATTATTGGGAGTCGTTTGTCCCACCCAGCGTTGGAGGGGTAAGGTAAGACCCTCCAGAAATTATCAGCTACAATGCGGTCCACCATAGGTGACAGTACCTAGGGCTGCAACCATTTCTGTATCCAGTGAACCTTGGGACCTGGCTGGTTTAGAAGAGTCATACTCCGACTCATGTACCCGTTGGGCCCGAACTAACACATTTACAGCCAGTCGTGCCAGGGTCTCACCCTTGACAACTGCGTAGACATTTGGTTGTTGTCCGGCAGGTCACGATAGGCCTTCTGAGGTCCTGCTGCCAGAAATGGAGCACCTATTTCTGAACATTGGTTCCGGGGTAGTCCGTCTCTCTCGGCCACTCTTTCGAAAATATCCAGGTAAGACTCAACGTCTTCGGTGGCCTCCATTTTCGGCATCACTTTCCTGGTATTGCGAATTACCGGTAGAGCTCCCGCTGCCTGTGACAAGATCATGTGCTGTATCAACAGCTGGTTAGTCTCCTGCTGCTCTTTCATATCCTCCTCCTGCTGCCGAGTAGTCTTGTAGCACCCCTGAGCCACTCAGGGCACTACAGGGAACTGCATCCTCTTGACGATGCAGGACCTACCCCCTGAGACCTGGAGTAACAGTGCCGATACCACCAAAGCACACCCAAAATCCTAGTTCTCCACTCCACACCGGGCATAGAGGGTTAACCATGTAGGGGATGGTCGCTATGAAAAGGAACGAGTCCCGGGGTTAGCCAGCCTGGTGGGAGGGGTCAGCAGTCAGTCAAGTGTCGAGAAAATAATATAATAACCTACATTGAACATCCATAATTGATAACCTCTTAATCCTATTTTAATTAATGCAAGAAAGAACAATTTCTTTACAGAATTATTAGAAAGTTTATTTATGTATAATTTATAAAAATTCATAAAGGGACACAAAAAGTGCAACACAAAGTGCGATGTGCATATAAAAACACGTCAGGGAAGTGTGTCAGATAAGAACAAGCTGAGATGAACAGATAATGCAGCTCATAATATCCACATAGACACAGCACATATATGTATAGGGTTATTGTCATAAAGATCTCTCATAGCGGGGGCGTGGCCTGCACGCTGATGGCGACGGCTGCTTGAAGGAGAGCTCTGTGCTGACAGCAGGATAAACCGGCTCTTATCAGCTCACAGATAACAGGATTACCAGCTACAGGAGGTGTGAGTAACCCCAGCCCCCAGCTATGCCTAAGGGGAGACCTAAAAAAACTGGCACTCCAGCCAAACTGACAGACTTCTTCCCCCTGGATAGGGATCTCTCCTTGCCAAGCAAGATGGCTTCCCACTCAGCTTCTTCCCACTCCTCACAGGGAGAAACAGGCTGTTTAAGAGGCTGCACAGCCATTCCTCTGACAGAGGAAACAATGCAAGCTCTACTGAAAACGCTGAGGGCTTCCTTGCAGGCTGATCTCAGAGAAATAGTAAGAGAGTTGAAGGAAGAGATCAGGTCTCTAGGGGTTCGCACAGAGCATGTAGAAACTAAGATGGCTGAATTTGCAACATCACATAACAATCTGATAGATGCTAACACAGCTTTGGAAAAGGAGGTGGAGGCACTAAAACTTAAAATCAGTGATATAGAGGACAGATCTCGAAGAAATAACCTAAAAATCAGAGGGATTCCCTCATCAGTAGCAGATAAAGACCTCCAGGAATACTTCCACAAGTTTCTGCAGCTTATACTCCCTGGATGGGACACCAGAGACCTGATAGTGGACAGGATTCATAGAGTCCCTAAAGCCAAAGGCATAGATCCAGCTCTGCCTAAAGATGTCCTGGCTAGACTTCATTTCTATAAAACAAAAGAAGCTGTGCTTCACACACTGAGGGGAAATCCAGCCCTGCCAGACACTTTCATGGGACTAAAAATCTTCCCAGATCTTTCTGCTGCAACTCTTAATAAAAGAAGAGAATTTGCCCACCTTTCTAAACTCCTTAGAGATCAAGACATCAAGTACAAGTGGGGTTTTCCGGTGAAGATGATAATTTTCAAAGATGGAGGCACTCACATATGTCATACTCCTTCTCAGCTGGGCAAATTGCTGGATGACTGGGGAATAGCCCACCCACCAAACCCTGGTGGGCAGGAGAATCATAGAGGCCCTCCAGACAGGATTAACCCTGAATGGTCAGTAGCTTAGCTGGGACTCCTTCCTGCTTATGGCACCTGCTGTCCCTGCTCCTGTGACACGGGATGTCACGTAGCCCCCCTGATGTTCTCGCCTATGGCGAGCGGTTATACACCGGGCACCCTACTCGGGGCAAACCGGTGTTGTTGGAATTTTTTTGTTTTTGTTCCTCTTCTCACAAATGTTCCTTAATTTTTTCTGGAAATTTCTCTCAATTCCTTGCTGGTCTAGCCCCTCTCATCCCTGATGGCGTTCCTAGGAATTCAACCCCCCCTGCGGCTCCAATATGAGAATTAAGATATTGTCTATTAATGTGAACGGACTCAACTCCCCAGCAAAAAGGTCAATGATGTGGAGAGAGGTGAAGGCATCTAACTGTGATATAGCGTGCATTCAGGAGACCCATCTTCTTTCCACAGATAATAAACGGCTACTTCATCCAAGCTTCCAACACACCTTTTTTGCTAATGACTCAAAAAAAAGAGGAGGAGTGGCCATTTTAATAAAGCACTCAGTGGCCTTTAAATTGATAAATGTCAGTTATGGAGCGGATGGAAGATATATTATTTTGTCTTGTTATATCAACAGCGTCCCTTATACCTTGGCAACGGTCTACTCCCCAAATTCATCACAATTGACCTTTGCTAGGAAATTTTTCCAAGCATTCAAAGATACTGCCACAGGGGCGGAAATCATCTGTGGAGACTTTAATATACCTGTAATACGCTCCATGGATTGCTCCAACACCAGCATCCCACATGCTAAGGAACTTAAGCATCTCATCAATGAATTCCATTTTCATGACATCTGGAGATATTTGCACGCATCAGAAAGAGACTATACGTTCTTCTCTTCCAGGCATCGCTCATACAGTAGAATTGATTTTTTTTTGGTCGACAGCAAATCTATAAGTAATTGTGTGGCAGCTGATATTGGTTTAATTACTTGGACAGATCATGCGCCGATCTCTTTGTCTGTTCAGGGTAGCTTTAATGTTCAAAATTCCCCTAGGTGGAGACTGAATACCAGCTTGCTTGGTAGGCAGAAGGTACATGATGAAGTAGAGTCAGTGTTAACAGAATATTTTAAACTTAATAATAATGGGGAAATTTCTGACGAGACCCTGTGGGCTGCTCATAAAGCCGTAGTCAGAGGGCAGCTCATAAAAATAGCCTCCATCCAAAAACGGAAAAAAGACGCAGATATTAAATATATATTAACCCGTATTCATCACCTTGAATCCCTGAATAAAGCCAAAGCATCCCCTAACTTGACTAAAGAAATTGTAACCCATAGATTCCAACTAAGATCCCTACTCCTGCAAAAATACGAACATAATCTTAAAAAAAATAGATCGACATTTTATGCTATGGGGGATAGAGCGGGGTCCTTATTGGCAAGAAGGACGAAAAAACGTGAGATCCAATCTAAAATAGAATTCCTGAGGGACCCGAACGGAACAATCACTAGACATCCCATTGAAATAGCAGAAGCATTTGCGAAATACTATGAGGTCCTGTATAATCTAAAATATGATTCCAATACGTCACAGCCGACTCAAGTGGATATACAGGGTTTCCTAGACACCCTGGATCTTCCCCGGGTCTCAGATGAGCAATTAGAGGAACTTAATCTTCCCTTTACTACACATGAAATCCTAGGTGCCATCAAAATGACTAAGTCTAACTCTGCCCCGGGCCCCGATGGGCTGCCATACGAATATTACAAACAATTTACATCCACTATGTCCCCCTTTATGTCAAAAACCTTCAATTTTTGGCAAAATAAAGGGTCAATTTCCCCAGACAACTTAGAAGCGATAATTATCACGCTACCAAAGCCAGGGAAACCTGCAGACACCCCGGGTAATTTTAGGCCCATTTCACTCCTAAATTGTGATGTTAAAATTTATGCCAAACTAGTGGCAGATAGACTTCATAAAGTGATCCCGACCTTAGTGGCTCCAGACCAAGTTGGGTTTGTGACAGGGAGGCAATCTAAGGATGGCACCAGACGGATGCTTGACTTGATTGGACTGGTGGAGATATCGGGTGAACCCAGTGCATTCCTGTCTCTTGATGCTGAAAAAGCCTTTGACAGGGTGCACTGGGGATACCTGGAGAGAGTTCTAACAAAATTTGGGTTCTTGGGGAACATCAAGTCATCCATTCTAGCCCTCTACTCTTACCCAAATGCGTCAGTGTTGGCATCGGGGGTTTCTGTCATCTAAATTTCAAATAAGTAATGGCACCCGCCAGGGGTGTCCATTGTCTCCCGCTATTTTTGCTTTAGTGGTAGAACCTCTGGCGGAAGCTATACGAAAAAACATAGCCATTTCTGGTATAAGAGTTGGGGAATTTGAACATAAACTTGGTTTATACGCAGACGATGTGATAATTTCCTGTTCTAACCTTGCAGTGTCGATTCCAGCAGTGGTGAACACATTATCAAACTTTTCTAAAGTGTCGTATTATAAGCTTAATGCGGCAAAGTCTTTGATACTGCCGTTTAATGTACCGGCGGAGGCCAGGAGTGCGCTGGAGGGGGCCTTTCAATTCAAATGGTGCGACAGGGGGATACCTTATTTGGGTATTAAGCTGACACCATCGCAGATGTTAATTAAAGAAAATTTGGACCCTCTGATCCAAAATTTAGAAAAGGAATTGGGAAGGTATGAAAAAATATCATTGTCCTGGATGGCCAGGATACAGTCCTTTAAAATGGTTTTCTTACCCAAAATATTGTATGTGCTCAGATGCCTTCCCATCAAAATTTCTCACAAAACCCTGATGAAACTTCAATCGTTGACTAACAAATTTGTCTGGGGTAATAAAAGGGCTAGGGTCGCAGGTAAAGTGTTATACCCCCCATATGACTTAGGGGGATTGGGCACCCCAAACATAACGGCATATTATAAAGCCTTACTAATTGAATCACTAAAGGAATGGTGGCATCCAGGTAATTCCCATAGATGGGCTCAGATTGAAAATTTCCTGTCCCGCCAGGGCTCGGTCAGAAGAATGATGGAAGCAGAATATTTGAGCCGTTCACGGTTCTCCCCGTGTGTTCCCACCATGTCAGCCTCCCTGGAGGTCTGGCGAAATGACTTGATTCATAAGATTCAGATTCCTCTTTCAGAGATTTCCCTCAAGTCGTTGGAATCTCAAATCCCCTTTTTGAATCTGGCCAGGTGGGAGGGATCGGGCATTACAGTGCTGGCGGACCTATACTCTGATTTGGGTGTTAACCCCTTTAATGAAATAGTACGGGAACACCCCTCTTTAAAGGGCTGTTTCTATCAACACATCCAAATTAGTCATTTTCTGGCCTCTAAATTTCCTCCAAAGTCAAAGCCTCTGTTACCTACAACAAAAGCTTTGGTATTTAAAAAGATAATTAAATCCAAAGGTATCTCCTCGACATACAAATGGCTCAATAACCCCCCCGAAGAGAAAAAATCTCCTTATATGAATAAATGGGACGTGGAGTTGAGTGTCTTTACCTCACCTTCAAACTGGCACTCGGCATCAGCAAATATCCAAAAATATTCCAAGTGTATAAATCATCTGGAGCAACTGAAAAAAGTACACCTGCGATGGTATCGGTCCCCACCCAACTTAGTACAGTTCCTCCCAAATTATTCGCCACATTGTTGGAAGGGCTGCCTCCAAAGGGGTACTCTTGGTCACTGCTGGTGGGCTTGTCCCAAGGTTTTCTCATTCTGGTTGGAGGTGTTTGGCCTGATGGGTGAGCTGACAGGCAATCGTATTAATCCGAATCCGGCTCTGGCAGTGTTAAACGTGGGTATAGAGGAGTTCTCTTGGGAATCCAGGGGTTTATTAGTTCACATTCTAGTAGCTGCCAGATATTGCATAAGTCTGCACTGGAAATCCCCAAAGACGCCTACATTAGTTGAACTATATAACCGAATTAATCTCCAATGCCAATACGAGTTCTGTCTGGCTCACTCCATCCGCGCCAAAAACAAAATACTTCAGATTTGGGACACGTGGATAAACTCTGTATATGCATCCCCTGTCAGGCATCTGTTTCCAGGGCAAACTGTTGATAATTAAAAACGGGTCAAATAGGCTCAAAGTGTGTGTTACGCAGGGAGTTCACCCATACCACATGTCAATAGTCAAGGTGTTTAAATCTCTGTTGTTGTTACTGCTCGGGCTACCCCAAAACGCCATCCAATTCCCTCCCTCCCCCCTCCCCCTCCCTGGTTGCTTCCTTGCAACCATCCATGGTTCTCCCCCTCTCCCCCACCTCTCTCTCCCCTCCCTTTTCTTATCTTCCTTTCTTACTCTCTGGTTCTGGTTGTTTGGATCCCTCATTTTGAGGATTAAAGAGTAAATTGGTAGGTTGACTCTATACGTATTGGGTATTGATTAACCTAAAAAAGTTGCAACTTGCATCAGACATGATTGGTGGTGGTGTGACAGGAAATGTGAATCATAATCAAAGGTGATACTACCACATGTTACAGCGTTGTTTTCTTTGTGTATTATTGCCAATGATACCTGAATTTCTCCTTTTTTGTAATGTAACTTCCTACAATAAAAATTGATTGGATTAAAAAAAAAAAAGATCTCTCATAGCAAAAATTAATGTGTGGCGCCCTGGACTAGCCAGGTCGTCACACGTACTACAACAACACACCGCACACCCCGAGATAGGCACATCAGTCACACACAAATCCTTGTTGCCTCCCTCCAGGGGCTGATGTCCACACCAGGTGGGGTGGAGCCAGGTGGTTGGCCCCACCCACCGAGGAGTTCACAGTCCTGGAGGCGGGAAAGGAAGTGAGTGCAGTTAGGGAGAGTGAAGTGGAAGGAGCGAGGTGGCAGTTGAGGAGCAATCTGACCGTGTCCGGGTACGTGGCCCGGGCACCAAGAGCAAGGTTGGCAGACGGTGGTGGCCGTCTGCAGGAGAGGCCGATCGACGCGGGACCATAGGACCGGGGACGGGCGGTGGCCCACCGGTACCGAACCGGGGAGCGAAGAGAAGCCAGCACAAACCAGTAGGGCCTACGGAACCCGACCAGGCTTGGAGTCGCCGTTAAACCGGTCAAATCCGTTAGCGACTGGAACCTCCGGGGTTTCCTAGCAGCAAAGACCTGATAGAAGGCAACCGTCCAAACCGAGAAGGGGAAATACAGCTACCGCCACAGCTAGAATTCCCAGGGCCAGAGCCTGCGGGCAAAAGGGGCTCCTCCGGCCCATATCCAAGCTGGGGAGCGGGTTACCGGTGGGAAGCCATCGGGACCGAAGATACACAACAGGTGCAGGGAAAGGCAGCCACCACCAACCGTCCGGGAGTAACCACAGCAGCTGGCTGCGGGACCCGTCCATCCAGCCGTTTGTTTTACCGGAGACTCTGTATCCATTCTTGGCTGAGTGAGTACCACCGTGCCATCTGGCACCGCGCTGCCGCCGCGACCCTGCACCTCACCAACCCTGCCTCCCCCGTCACACCTCACCAGGCCCCGGGACCACCAAATCCCCCTACCCATGGAGGGGAAAGAAACATCTTGGCTGCTCCCCGTCATCGCTCCCGGGATCCCCATCCAGAGCAGCGGTGGTGCCCCAACCTCACCACAAACCGTGGGAGGCGTCACGGACCAACTCCCCAAAAACCCCAAAACCACCCCTTTCACTCACGGGCGAGGAGCGCCGCTCGAGTCTCCGGATCCGGCCCACCGCTCGAGCCACCGAGCCGCCAGGGGCAAGCAGCAGCAGCGCCGGACCCGAGCGTTAGCAAGAGCGCAGCGGTGGCCTCCTCCCCGCCCGCGACAAATGCATATTAAATAGAGGTAAAAACCCAAAGATCAAAATAACATGCTATCAAATTCCAATAATGATCATATACATATATAGGAAGTATAAGATATATCAAAGATCTCAAATATATACTTTTTCCATGGTTTAAATGCTGACAAAGTCATTCAGGGATCATATTAACATTGTTAGGTCAATAGTAGCCAGATAGACACAATACAAAGATTCAAACTCTCAGCAGTGAGTACGGAGTTAATCAGAGGTACAAATAAAGGTACAATGACCCACCAGGATCACTCCTCCACCTTAGAGGTGCAGGGTGGTGTGTCAGTGTGTAGACCGCGGGCCCCGGGACTACACCTCCCGTACCTGTGGAGGGGATCCCACCTTGCTGCCCCGCTCCATCATCCCCGGGCGCCCCATCACCAGGCAGAAGCGGTACCACCATCCCTCACCGCAACCCACGGGTGGCGTCACAGACACAACACCTCCCTTGTAAATATCCCCCCTTTCCGACGGTTGTGAGGACAGGCGGCCGTGCGAGCCCGGGTCCGGTCATCACTTGAGCCGTAGCAGCGAACCCAGATCCGAGCAGGCCCCTGTGAAGAAGCGGCAGCGGCCCCCGCCCGCAACAACTCGAACCTGGCGTCACTAACAGGATTCCTACCCCATCTGTAGATGACGTGCGCCTTGCTTTAAATTCTGTGAACTGTAAGAAAATTTTGAACTGCCGCCATCTTGCCCGCCATCTTTGGCGCCAAAACAACAGCACCATCTTCCCCGAAAAAGGCGCGAAGTTGAAGCCCCGCCCCCTGGGAACGCGGGCAGAAGCCGGTGACTCCCAAGACAGGAAGCGTAAAGGACAGTGGGTCCCGCAAGACTGCTGTCGAAAATCCAGGGGGGAGGGCAGGAAGAGCAGCATATGATCCGAGAAGATAAAGGGCAGGGACACCAGGACTTTGCCAAATACCGTTCCTGGACACAAGAGCGACAGGATGTCTCAGCGGTCCGGCAACCAGCGTGTGGAGGGTCTCGTTTCGGGGACCGCCGACTTGATTGAGGAGCAGACGGAGAAGATGTGCCAATGAATCCAGGCGGCCCAGGCTCATTTCATCCTGACAAGGTGGACGACCGAGATGAAGGGCCTGGCTGCAGCTGTCCGGGCACGCAAGATGGAGATGGCCTCGGAGGAGCGGGTAAGCAGTGACCCACGCCCCTATGTTCCAGAGGAACCGGCCGCCCCGGCTCAGGGGTCCGGCCTTCCCCCGTCCGCCACATCGCCTCCCTCGCCACCCGTGTCCGCAGCCAGTGCCCCGATCAACCCGCCACCCCAAGCTGCAGCAGCGGAACCCGTCCCATCTAAAGAGGAGGACCCGGCAATGGGGACCTCGGGCCTCGCCTGCACCACTGATCCGGCACCCGTCTTGGCCCCAAGCCAGGCCGCAACCCTGATGACATTCCATCCGGCTCCAGCAGTCCGCCCGGCCACAACAGAGATGACAACAGCTCCGGCAGTCCGCTCGGCCGCAACGGAGATGATGACGGCTCCGGCAGTCTGCCCGGCCACAACAAAGGCGGAACCCGACCGACAGTCTACCCCAGATGCAGCGCCAGCCGCTCTCAAATACCTCGTCCCGGCTGTGGAGTGCACCTGCAGAAAGGCGGAGCAGGCCACTGATCGGTGGGGCCCACGGCAGTATGAGAGGCCGGTCGTAGCCGGCGCAGAGGGCATCCGAGTGGGCCTGGCTCCTGAGCAGGAGGCGGAGCACGGAACCCGGGCCCCGCACCGGGAGCGGCAGCGGCAGCAGTAGTAGCTGACCATGGACGGCTACCCGCAAGTTAAAAGTTTAAATGTTTAAAGAATGACTGTTGAAGGACTGCACCCTTGTTAGACGTCCTCATGTTCCGTGGAGGAGGCCATCTGAACCCCAGGTGGAGGGTGGCAGGACAGTTAAAAGTTAAACAGTTTGAGATGCCCCATTTTTGTTGAACTTCTTCTTCCCTGCCTGCTAAAGATGAAGAGGCCATCAGGGGTTGGAGCCCTTGGTGGAGGATGGAGCCGGACCAGGAAAAGTAAAAGCAGCTGCACCTGCACCGCAAGCAACTGGAGAAGGGGTCTCAGGACAGTGCAGCACTGTGAGTGAAGGTGGCACTGGGGATCCATGTTGTTTGGGTGGCGGGTTGTTGTGGAGAGAAGCTGCAGCAGGAGGCTGCCTCGGCAGCGGTGTTAAAACGTTTTTGTTTCTATATACCTTCTTGTTACCTCACCACCAGGACTGCAACGCTTCTGGAGAGGTTGGTTGGAGAAGGGCCTGCGGAGGAGTCGGCCGAGGCCCAGTCACTAACGAAACCGGTGGCTACCCTCCAGGCCAAGGGTTCCCGGACTATGGAACATTTGGGGTGGACTGGCGGGTGAGGGACTTTTACCCAAACATTGCGAACGTCCCCAGGAACCCGGGACGGTGTGCACTTGGGATTAGCGGTGGCACTGAGGGTGGGTTCAGGTGTTTTGGGTAGTGGGTGAAAATGGGAAAAGTAGATGCATGTTTTTGTTTATTGCAACGTTCAAGTAATGTGCCTCCCGTAAGGGATGAACGTTTTTATAATGTTTTATATATACACTTGTAATTCTTTTCCTATTTTCAGTTGCTGAAAAAATAAACGTCAGTGGTCGGACAGCCCGTGGACCGGCTGTATTCAACCAAAGGGGAGTGTCACGCCCTGGCAAAACCAGGTAGTCACAAAAGAGTACATCCTCCTTGTTACCACCAAAACCCCACACTTAAGCGGGCTTTACACACAGCGACATCGCTAACGATGTCGCTGGTGAAAGCACCCGTCCCCGTCGGTTGTGCGTCACGGGCAAATCGCTGCCCGTGGAGCACAACATCGCTAGGAACAGTCACACATACTTACCTGCCTAGCGACGTAGCTGTGGCCGGCGAACCGCCTCCTTTCTAAGGGGGTGGTTCATTCGGCGTCACAGCGACGTCACTAAGCGGCCGCCCAATAGAAGCGGAGGGGCGGAGATGAGCGGGCCGAACATCCCGCCCACCTCCTTCCCTCCTCATTGCGGGCGGCCGCAGATAAGGTGTTGTTCCTTGTTCCTGCGGTGTCACACATAGCGATGTGAACGACGAACAACCTGCATCCTGCAGCAGCAACGATAATCGGGATAGGAACGACTGTACAACGATCAACGATTTGGTAAGTAATTTTGATCGTTAACAGGTCGTTCCTGCGTTTCACACGCAACGACATCGCTAACGAGGCCGGATGTGCGTAACGAATTCCGTGACTCCCAACGACATCTCGTTAGCGATGTCGTTGCGTGTAAAGCCAGCTTTAGGCAAACACACAGCCATTAAACCCTAGCCACCCCCTCCTGACAATAAGGACACACCAGTGGGTGGGATCAGGTGGTTGAGAACGCCCACCTAGGGGGCCTGAGGTGTCAGAGGCGGGAACACAACAGTTCAAGTTGAAGTCTGAGTGAGACAAGAGTGGACAGTTGAAGCTGACAGTGGTAGTGGAGTGGAAGTCAAGTGCAGACTGTGCAGTGTAGTCAGGGGTAGGAGCCCTTGGACTACCCGGCTAGGTAGCAGACGGTGAACAGGGCCACAGGCGACGGAGATCCGGTCGCGGGAAACCTTAAGTGGATCGGGGCAGGGTTGTAGCCCGCCGGTGCCGACAGCGGGAATCCGGTCCGGAGGCCGTGCACAGTCGGGGTGCCTGAACCCTAGGGCGAGGAAGGTTCCAAGACCCTCTCCAATTAACCAGCCGGGGACAAGGTTCCAGACTTTGTCCCATTAACTGCCCAGATACAGCGAAACGGAAGCCCAACACGGGGGATAGGGTGTCCGCCAGAACCCACTGAGATCCCAAGGGTCAGCTTTCGCTGGCCACAGCTCCCAACACACACAAAACCGGAGTGGACTTTTCCATTACAAGTGAAGTCGTCCAATAGGAAAGACAAACACAAAGTGCAGGAAGAAGGGAAACCTTTTCACTAACCTGGGTGCGAGACCCGAATGCACCCTCCAAATGCAGCCGGCCACTGACAACTTGGTTTACTACTGGACTTGTGTGAAATTACTGAACTGCGAGTACACCATTGTCCCCCGGTCCAGCAGCCATCACTCCCGTGTTCCGACCGCGGGCCCCGGGACTACACCTCCCCTACCCGTGGAGGGGATCCCACCTTTCTGCCCCGCTCCATCAGCCCCGGGCGCCACATCACCAGGCAGCGGCGGTGCCACCATCCCTCACTGCAACCCACAGGTGGCGTCACAGACACAACACCTCCCTTGTAAATATCCCCCCTTTCCGATGCTTGTGAGGACAGGCGGCTGCTCGAGCCCGGGTCCGGTCACCACTCGAGCCGTAGCAGCGAACCCGGATCCAAGAAGGCCCCCGAGAAGGAGCGTCAGTGGCCCCCGCCTGCAACATTGTCGCCATCTTTAATTCTGAAAAACTGGCTGCACCATCACTGTGCCCAAAAGAGAGCGAAACTGCAAAAGCGCGCAAATAGAAGCACCGCCCACGAGTCCTGAGAGTGTGGGCGGAAGTCGGCAGTAACCGGACCCGGAAGCTCCCAGTGTGCCCCAGTCCCCGCGAGAGTGGTGAGAAATGACCGAGTGGGAACAAAGGATGCAGGCACCGGACGACGGGAACGCTGCGGGGCCTTCCAAGGCTGTGCAAGGCAATGACAACGAGGTGGGACCTGCTCCGGTAGAACAAGAACAACAACAACAGAAAAGTGACTACAGCTCTGGAGGTGACTGGAGCATAAGAAAGGATGTAACAGCAGAATAGTGACTACAGCTCTGGAGGTAACTGGAGGATAAGATCTGATGTAGCAGCAGAAAAGTGATTGCAGCTCTGTAAGTGGCTCAGCAGAATAGTGACTGCAGCTTTGGAGGTAACAGAAGGCTAAGGCATGATGTAACATCAGAATAGTGACTCCAGCTCTAGAGGTGACTGGAGGATAACACCCAATGTAACAGTAGAATAGTAACTGCAACTTTAAAGGTGACTGGAGGATGAGACATGATGTAACGGTAGAATAGTGACTGCAGCTCTAGAGGTGACTGGAGGATAAGACATGATGGAACATAAGAATAGTGACTGCAGCTCTGGAGGTGACTAGAGGATAGGTCATAACATAAATGTAGAATAGTGTCTGCAGCTCTGGAAGTGATTAGAGGTTAAGACAAAATGTAAGCGTAGAATAGTAACTATAGCTCTTGAGGTGACTGGAGGTTTATACTTTATTTAACAGCAGAATAGTGACTAAAGCTCTGAAGGACACTGGAAGATAAGTCATGAGATAACTGGAGAGTAGTGCCTGCAGCTCTGGAAGTGACTAAAGATAAGATATGATTCAACAGCAGAATAGTGACTACAGCTCTGGAGGTAACAGAAAGCTAACACATGATGTAACATCAGAACAGTGACTGCAGCTTTGGAGGTGACTGGAGGATAAGACACAATGTAACAGTAGAATAGTGACGGCAGCTTTAAAGGTGACTGGAGGATGAGACATGATATTACGGTAGAATAGTGACTGCAGCTCTGAAGGTGACAGGAGGATAAGACACAATGTAACAGCAGAATAATGACTGCAGCTATGGAAGTGACTGGAGGATAAAAGACGATTTAACAGCAGAATAGTGACTGCAGCTCTGGAGGTGACTGGAGGATAAGAAAAGATGTAACAGCACAACATTGACTGCAGCTTTGGAGGTGACAGAAGGCTAAGAAATGATGTAATACCAGAATAGTGACTGCAGCTCTGGAGGTGACTGGGGGATAAGTCATAAAATAGTGTCTGCAGCTCTAAAAGTGACTGGAGGATAAAACACGATGTCAAAGCAGAATAGTCAGTGCAGTTCTGGAAGTGACTGGAGGATAAGACACAATGTAACAGTAGAATAGTGACTGCAGCTGTGGAGGTGACTGGAGATTAATAATTTATGTAACAGTAGAAAAGTGTCTGCAGCTCTGGAAGTCACTGGAGGATAAGACACGAAGTAACAGCAGAATAGTGACTGCAGCTTTGGAGGTGACTGGAGGATAAGACACGATGTAACAGCTGAATAGTGACTGCAGCTCTGGAGGTGACTTGAGGGTAAGACAAGATGTAACAGCAGAAAAGTGACTTCAGCATAAGACACAATGTAAGAGCACAATAGTAACTGAATCTCTGGAGAAGACTGGAGGATAATATAAGAAGTAACAGCAGACTAGTGAGTACAGCTCTGGAGGTGACTGGAGGATAAGTCATAACATAACTGTAGAATACTGTCTGCAGCTGTGGAGGTGACTGGAGAATAAGATATGAAGTAGCAGCAGAATAGTGATTGCAGCTCTGGAGGTGACTGTAGGATAAAGTATGATATAACAGCAAAATAGCGACTACATCTCTGGAGGTGACTGGAGGATAAGTCATAACATAAGTAAGTGTAGAATAGTGTCTGTACCTCTGGAGGATACGATGAGATGTAATAGCAGAATAGTATCTGCAACTCTGGAGGTGACTGGAGGATAAGATCTGATGTATTAGCAGAATAGTAACTGCAGCTCTGGAGGTAAATGGAGGATAAGACAAGATATTACAGAAGAATAGTGTCAGCAGCTTTAGAGGTGACTGAAGGATGAGACAGAATGTAACAGCAGAATAGTAAATGCAGCTCTGGAGGTTCAAGCTTTATGTAATAGTTGAATAGTGACTGCATTTCTGGAGGTGACTGGATGATAAGACACAATGTAACAGTAGAGTAGTGACTGCAGCTGTGGAGGTGACTGGAGATGAATATGTTATGCAACAGGAGAAAAGTGACTGCAGCTATGGAGGTCACTGGAGGATAAGAGATGAAGTAACAGCAGAATAGTGACTGCAGGTCTGGAGGTGACTGGAGGATAAGATGTGATATAACAGCAAAATAGTGACTACAGCTGTGGAGGTGACTGGAGGATAAGATCTGATGTATTAGCAGAATAGTAACTGCAGCTCTGGAGGTAAATGGAGGATAAGACAAGATATTACAGAAGAATAGTGTCAGCAGCTTTAGAGGTGACTGAAGGATGAGACAGAATGTAACAGCAGAATAGTAAATGCAGCTCTGGAGGTTCAAGCTTTATGTAATAGTTGAATAGTGACTGCATTTCTGGAGGTGACTGGATGATAAGACACAATGTAACAGTAGAGTAGTGACTGCAGCTGTGGAGGTGACTGGAGATGAATATGTTATGCAACAGGAGAAAAGTGACTGCAGCTATGGAGGTCACTGGAGGATAAGAGATGAAGTAACAGCAGAATAGTGACTGCAGGTCTGGAGGTGACTGGAGGATAAGATGTGATATAACAGCAAAATAGTGACTACAGCTGTGGAGGTGACTGGAGGATAAGTCATAAGTTAACTGTAGAATAGTGTCTGTGGCACTGGAGGATAAAATCTGACGTAATAACAGAATAGTGTCTGCAGCTCTGGAGATGACTGGAGGATAAAACACGATGTAACAGCAGAATAGTGACTGCAGCCCTGGAGGTAACAGAAGGCTAAAGGGTGCTTTACACGCTGCGATATCGGTAATGATATATCGTCGGGGTCACGTCGTTAGTGACGAACATCCTGCGCCGTTAGCGACATCGCAGCGTGTGACACCAAGGAGCAACGATCAACGAGCACAAAAACGTGAAAAATCGTTGCTCGTTGACACGTCGTTTCCTTAATATTGTTGCTGCTGCAGGTATGATGTTGTTCGTCGCTCCTGCGGCAGCACACATCGCTATGTGTGACACCGCAGGAACGACGAACATCTCCTTACCTGCCTCCACCGGCAATGAGGAAGGAAGGTAATGGGCGGCATTTTCCGGCCGCTCATCTCCGCCCTTCCTCTGCTATTGGGCGGCCGCTTAGTAACGACGCAGTAATGTCGCTATGACGCCGAACGCACCTCCCCCTTGAAGGAGGGATTGTTTGGCGGTCACAGCGACGTCGCTGACAAGGTATGTGCGTGTGACGCTGCCATAGCGATGATGTTCGCTATGGCAGCGAACACTAAATGTCGCACGTACAACGGGGGCGGGTGCTATCGCTAGCGATGTCGCAGCGTGTAAAGCACCCTTTAGACATGATGTAACATGAGAACAGTGACTGCAGCTCTGGAGGTGACTGGAGGATAAGACACAATGTAACAGTAGGATAGTGACCGCAGCTTTAAAGGTGACTGGCGGATGAGACAGGATGTAACGGTAGACGCAGCTCTGGAGGTGACTTGAACATAAGACAAGATGTAACAGCACAATGGTGACTGAAGCGCTGGAGATATTTAGCTATTGAATTAATCTATGCAACAGAGCCCCAACACCTCGTCACGGTATTTTCTTACGTTGGGGTCCCTAGCTAATGTGTGTCCTCACTTGCAGTTAAAAAACTTACCGTGTATGGGAAGTATCAGCAGAATAGAGAGTGCAGCTCTGGAAGTGACTGGAGGATAAGACACGATGTAACAGCAGAATAGTGACTGCTCCTCTGGAGGGGACTGGAAAAAAAGATATGATGTAGCAGCAGAAAAGTGATTGCAGCTCTGGAGGTGACTGGAGCATAACACAAGATGTAACAGCAGACTAGTGACTACAGCTCTGGAGGTGACTGGAGCATGAGACAGGATGTAACAGCAGAATAGTGACTACAGCTCTGGAGGTGACTGGAGCATAAGTCATAATATAATTGTAGAAGAGTGTCTGTAGCTCTGGAGGTGACTGGATGATAAGATCTGATGCAATAGCATAATTGTGACTGCAGCTCTGGAGGTGACTGGAGGATAAAATATATCATAACAGTAGAATAGTGACTACAGCAGCTGTGGAGGTGACTGGGGGTTAATACTTTATGTAACTGTAGAAACGTGACTGCAGCTCTGGAGATGACTAGAGGATTAGACATAATGGAACAGCAGAATTTAGAGGTGACTGAAGGATAAGACAGGATGTCACAGCAGAATAGTGACTACAGCTCTGGAGGTGACTAGAGGTTCATGTTTTACGTAATAGTAGAATAGTCACTGCAGCTCTGAAGCTGACTGGAGGATAAAATATAACATAACAGCAGAATAGTGGCTGCAGGTCTGGAGGTGACTGGAGGATAAGACGTAATGTAACAGCAGAATAGTGACTACAGCTCTGGAGTTGACTGGAGGATAAGTCATGTGTCTGCAGCTCTGAAAGTTACTGAAGGATAAGATCTGATTCAACAGCAGAATAGTGACTGAAGCTCTAGAGGTTAGTTGAGGGTAGGGTAATACAAGATGTAACAGCAGTGACTGAAACTCTGCAGATGACTGCAGGAAAAGACATTACAAAAAAGCAGAATAGTGTTTGCAGCTCTGGAGGTGACAGGAGGATTATAGACAATGTAACAGCAGAATAGTGAGTGCAACTCTGGAGGTGACTGAAGGAGAACATATGATTTAACAGCAGAATAGTGTCCGCAGCTTTAGAGGTGACTGGAGGATGAGACATGATGTAACAGCAAAATAGTGACCACAGCTCTGGAGGTAACAAAAGAATAATACACAATGTTACATCAGAATAGGGACTGCAGCTCTGCAGGTGACTGGAGGATAAAATTTAACATAACAGTAGAATAGTGACTGCAGGTCTGGAAGTGACTGGAGGATGAGGCTATGTCAGCACGCTGCGTTCCTGGTTTGACAAAAAAATGCACCCTCTGGCAGGCTTTGACAACTGTAAACACTGCGTTTCACAAAATTAACGCATGCGTTTTTGATGCGTTTTTGTCAGTGCGTTTTTTAAAGAAGTGAAATATGATAGGATAGGATAATTTATAGCTAGCTAGCATAGATAGATAGAAAAAATAGATAGATAGATAGAAAGAACATATAGAATAGATAGAAAGAACAGGTTGAATAGATAGCAAGAAATAACAGAAAAGCTTGATAGAGGGATAGCTAGCTTAGCCAGCTGTTTTTTTAATTTTTTGGGAAAATAAAATGACGTGGGGTTCCATCCATTTTTCTAAAACCAGCCAAGGTGCAGCAGACAACTGGGAGCTAATATTATTAGGGTGGGAAGGGCCATCGTTACGTGGCCCCTTCCAGTCTAAAAATAGGAGCCCACAGCCACCCCAGAAGTGGCGCTTCCATAAGGTGTGCCAATTCTGGCGCTGGACCTGACTCTTCCCGTTGCCCTGGTGCGGTGGCAATCGGGGCAAGAAGGAGTTAATGGCAGCCCACAGAGGCCACTAAGTCCTAGATTAGTGATAGCAGTCATCTATGAGACCCCGTCCCCATCACTAATCTGTAAGTGAAAGTAAAGTTAACAAGCATGGTGGAGGAGTTGGTTTGCTCCTGTCCGACCAATGCTACTTTGCACCAATTCCACTGCCACCCACTGTTACTCTCCCCTCTTTCGAGGTGCACTTTGTTCGCATCATCCCCCTCCAACCTTCAACTGGCTGTCATTTACCGCCCTCCAGGGCCAGCCACCGCCTTTTTGGACCATTTCACCACCTGGCTACTACATTTCCTTTCCACCAATATCCACACCATCATTATGGGTGACTTTAACATCCCCATTGACACTTCCCACTCATCTGTCTCTAAACTTCTAACACTTACTTCCTCCTTCGGCCTCACCCAACGTTCCTCTGCAGCTACTCACAAAGATGGCCACACACTCGACCTAATCTTCACTCGCCTCTGTTCCCTATCTAACCTCTCTAAGGGGTACTTTACACGCTGCGACATCGCTGCCGATATATCGTCGGGTCCCATCGTTAGTGACGCACATCCGGCGCCGGTAGCGATATCGCAGCATGTAAAACAAATGAGCGACGATCAACGAATGCAAAAAGTGCAAAATCGTTGCTCGTTGACACGTCGTTCATTTCCATAATATCAGTGCTGCTGCAGGTACGATGTTCTTTGTTGTTCTTGCGGCAGCACACATCGCTATGTGTGACGCCGCTGGAACGGCAAACATCTCCTTACCTCCGTCCACCGGAAAAGGAGGAAGGAAGGAGGTGGGCGGCATGTTCCGGCCGCTCATCTCCTCCCCTCCTTTTCTATTGGGCGGCGGTTCAGTGACGCTGCTGTGACGTCGCTGTGACGCTGAACGAACCGCCCCCTTAGAAAGGAGGCAGTTCGCCGGTCACAGTGACATCGTAGAGCAGGTATGTGCGTGTGACGCTGCTGTAGCGATAATGTCCTCTACGGCAGCTATCACCACATATTGGCCGTGCGACGGGGGCGGGTGCTAGCGCGCTGGACATCGCTAGCAAATGCTCCAAGTACGCAACCCCCCTCCACAAACTTTCACACCCTCGTAGAAATATCAAACACTTTGATTTACACTCCCTTTCTCAGTCCCTTCTCCCTCTTGCAGACATTGCTTCTCTACAAGATGCAGATGCTGCTGCCACTTTATATAACACCACCATCTCTGCAGCTCTTGAATTGGCCGCCCCCTCACACACACCAAAACCTGTACAATCAACAGGCAACCGTGGCACACGAGTCAGACAAAAGAATTGAGACGGGCTTCCAGAATCGCTGAGCACAGATGGAAGAGGTCTCATTCCGCTGAGCACTTTGTCACATACAAACAGCCCTCACCACTTTCAAGTCTGCACTCACTACTGCAAAACAAACCTACTTCTCATCTCTCATATCCTCTCTATCTCACAACCCTTTTAACTCTCTCCTCCATCCCCCGCCACAACCTCCCTCTCCTCTCATCTCAGCTGAAAACTTTGCCTCTTTCTTCAAGCATATTGACAATTATCAGAGAAAGCTTTGGCCCACCACAGCCCCTCCTCACAACTACTCTGCCTTCTTCCTCCAAATCCAGCTTCTCCACCATGACAGAAGATCATCTTTCCACTAGACTCTGAAGATCACATCTCACCACCTGTCCGCTTGATCCACTCCCATCCCACCTCATCCCCAATCTCATCACAGTCTCCATCCCAACCCTAACCCATCTCTTCAACCTATCACTAACAACTGGTGTATTCCCTTCATGCTTTAAACATGCCTCCATTACACCCATCCTCAAAAAGCCCTCCCTTGACCCTTCCTCTGTGTCAAACTATAGCCCCATATCACTTCTCCCCTATGCCTCAAAACTACTGGAACAGCAGGTCCATCTTGAATTTACCTCATACCTCGCTTCCTGCTCCCTCTTTGATCAGCTACAATCTGGCTTCCGACCGCATCATTCCACTAAAACTGCCCTAACTAAAGTCACTAATGACCAAAGCCAAGTGACACTCCTCTGTCCTCCTCCTCCTGGACCTGTCCTCTACCTTTGACACAGTAGACTATTCCCTTCTACTACAAATTCTCTCATCTCTGGGCATCACAGACTTGGCCCTATCCTGGATCTCCTCATACTTAACCGACTGAACTTTCAGCATCTCCCACTCTCATACCACTTCCTCATCCCGCCCCCTATCTGTTGGGGTCCCCCAAGGTTCAGTTCTAGGACCCCTGCTGTTCTCCATCTACACCTTCAGCCTGGGACAACTCATAGAGTCCCATGGCTTTCAGTATCACCTCTACGCTGATGATACGCAGATCTACCTCTCTGGACCTGACATCACCTCCCTACTAACCAGAATCCCACAATGTCTGTCTGCTATTTCATCATTTTTCTCTGCTCGATTCCTAAAACTGAACATAGACAAAACGGAACTCATTATCTTTCCTCCTCCCCCCACCTGATGCATCCATCAATGTCAATGGCTGCTCACTTTCCCCAGTCCCACGTGCTCGCTGCTTAGGAGTAACTCTAGACTCTGCTCTCTCTTTCAAGCCACACATCCAAGCCCTCTCCATCTCCTGCCACCTCCAACTCAAAAACATTTCCGTGATCCGTGCATTCCTTACCCATGAAGCTGCAAAAACCCTAGTGCATGCCCTTATTTTCTCCCGCCTGGATTATTGCAACCTCCTGCTCTGTGGCCTCCCCTCTAACAGTCTTGCACCCCTAAAATCTATTCTAAACTATGACTCCCGACTAATCCACCTGTCCCCCCGCTACTCCCCGACCTACACGTAACCTTCGATCCTCACAAGATCTCCTTCTCTACTCCCCTCTCATCTCCTCTTCCCACCATCGCATCCAAGATTTCTCACGTGCATTCCCCATACTCTGGAATGCTCTGCCACAACATATCAGACTCTCGCCTACCTTGACAAGCTTCAAAAGAAACCTGAAGACCCACCTCTTCTGACAAGCCTACAACCTGCCGTAACCCTCAGTCTCATACAGCGCCACACGACCAGCTCTACCCTCACCTACTGTATCCTCACCCATCCCTTGTAGACTGTGAGCCCTTGCGGGCAGGGACCTCCATCCTCCTGTACCAGTCTGTGCCTTGTATTGTTTATGATTATTGTACTTGTCCCTATTTTGTATACCCCTTTCACATGTAAAGCGCCATGGAATAAATGGCGCTATAGTAATAAATAATAATAATAATAATAATAATAATAAATAAACACAAACACCCCAAAATCCTTTATTTGAAATAAAAGACCAAAAAGCGCCCTTTTTCACCACTTTATTAACCTCCCAAACACCCCTCCAGGCCGACGTAATCCACACGAGGTCCCACGATGTTTCCAGCACTGCTACATCCCTGTCCTGTTACAGCGAGCACCATAGCCTGCTAACAGCAAACAGTGGCGCGATGAGAATGAGCTCTGACATCAGTGCTGCGACACAGGGAGTAGTGCGGGGCCCGCAGCTGTGACGTCAGAGGTTCACCCGAGTTCATTCACATAGTGCGGCTGTCTCTGTGTTGTGACCTGATTTGCGGTCACAGGTGAAGAACTCCAGCTGTGATCGGAAATCACCAGAGTGACAGCACAGCAGATTGCGCTGCTCACTTCAGTCACTCGGTTGATTTGATGTCACAGGAGGACTCCAGCCGTGGCCGCGGGTAACCTGAGTGACGTCACCGCTGATAGAGCGACTCACTTCAGTTGCTGGATGGAGCCCGCAGTGAGCAGTTTTGTTCTATGGTGCTCGCTGTGAGTGACAGATGAAGCAGAAGTGGAAGTGTCGTGGGATCTTGTGTGGATTACATCGGACCTAGAGGGGTGTTTGGGAGGTTTAAAAGTGGTGAAAAAGGGTGGCTTTTTTGTCTTTTATTTCAAATAAAGGAATTTTTGGTGGTCGTATTTATTTACTTTCACTTACAGCTTAGTAATGAGGGGGTGTCTCATAGACGCCTGCCATAACTAAGCTAGGACTTAACGGCAGCTATGGGCTGCTATTAACTTCTTATTACCTCGATTGCCACCACACGAGCATTCGGGATGAGCCCGGTAAAGTCCAGGGACTGTCACATCTAATGGATGCGGCAATTCCGAGTGGCTGCTGGCTGATATTATTAGGCTGGGGGGCTTCCAATAACGTGGGTCTCTCCAGCCTGAGAATACCAGCCCCCAGCTGTGAGGCTTTATCTTGGCTGGGTATCAAAATTAAGGGGGAACGCAGGCCGTTTTTTTTAAATTATTTATTTTACTGTAGGATATAGACCCGCCAACCAGCGGTTGTGATTGGTTGCAGTCAGGCAGTTGTCACTCAGCGTGGGGATGCTTCTGACTGCAACCAATCATAGGTGCTGGTGGGCAGGGAAGCAGTGAATATGAAATAAGCCTAATGAGCTGGTGCAGTGAATACGAAATGAGGCTAATGAGAAGCCGCCACATTCAGTAGCAGGAGAGGCCATGGGAGCAGTGTAAACGTTGTGCTGGTGATTGGTGAGTATGAGGCAAAGAGAGACAGAGAGAGAGAGAGTGAGAATGGAGAAAAGTTGGTGACCTACGTTTTGGTTGACAAAAATGCATCCAAAAATCAACCAAAACGTGGTGCAAACGCACAACTAACATTTTGGTTGCATTTTGACACACCTCATTCATTTAAATGGGTGACAAAATGTGACCAAAACGCAATAAAGAAGTGACATGCTGCTTTTTTTAGGCAAAGATTTTGACAAATATTTGACAAACAAAACAATGCCTAAAAAAAAGCAACATGCGCATGGAAATTCTGACTTTTCTGTGGAAGCAAAAGCATGCAGTTTGTCACTGACACAGTGCAGTTTAAAAAGCAACCAATACACAAGAAAAAAACGCAACTGTAGAATAGTGACTGCAGCTCTGGAAGTGACTGGAGGATAAGGCTATATTCACACGCTGCATCTTTTACTGCATTTTTCGTGCATTTTTGACGTCACAAAGATGCACCTAAATGCATGCATTTCCTTCTCCCAGCAAAGTCTATGAGATTTCTATTTTGCTGTCTGCACAGTGCATCTTTTTTTGACTGCATCTTAGCTACGTTTTTGAAGACGCAGCCAAGATGCAGCATGTCAATTCTTTTTGCATCTTGTCCCTGCGTTTCAGAGGACTGGCAGAATAATCCCCCACTGACTCGAGGTCGGTGGGGGATTGATCTCTGGTATGTGGCTAGATGTCAATTCCCATAAAGTCAATGGGGTCCAGAATTTGGGGCAAAGGGGTAGGAACAAGCAATTCACACTTACCAAATCACCGATGCGACTATCACACTGCTCCCATGGCTGGTCATTCACTTCCCGGGCAGCTCATTACCTTCATTGAATATGCACTGCTTCCCCCGCCCACTGGTGGCTGTGACTGGTTGCAGTGAGATGCACTTCCAAGCTGAGTGACAGTTGTCTGACTGCAACCAATCACAGACGCCAGTGGGCGGGTCTATATCACACAGTACAATAAATAAATAATTTAAAAAAATGGCATTTGGCCCCCCCCAAATTTGATATCAGCCAAGATAAAGCCTCACAGCTGAGGGCTGGTATTCTCAGGCTGGGGAGACCCACATTATTGGGAGCCCCCAGCCTAAAAATATCAGCCAGCAGCCGCCCGGAATTGCCGCATCCATTAGATGCGAGAGTCATGGGACTTTACCTGGCTCATCCCGATTTTCCTGATGCGGTGGCAATCAGAGTAATAAGGAGTTAATGCAGCCCATAGCTGCCACGAAGTCCTAGATTAGTCACGGAAGGCGCCTACCCAAGACACCCTGCATCACTAATCTGTAACTGAAATGAAATAAACATAAACAACGAAATAATGCTTTATTTGGAATAAAAGACAAAACACCACTCTCTTTCACCACTTTATTAACCCCAACACAACCCTCCAGGTCCGACGTAATCCACACAAGGTCCTATGACGATTTCAGCACTAGTACATATCTGAAGCTCACAGCGAGTGCCATACAACAGGACTGCCTGCTGTGAAGTTCAGTCTGCAACTGAAGTGAGCCATGCACTCAGCGGTGACGTCACTCATGTTAGCTGTGGCAACAGCATGGCCACAGCCTAAACCTGTGACAGCAAATCACTTGAGTGACGTCCCAGTGATTGCGCTGCTCACTTCAATAACTTGGGTGATTTGCTATCATAGGTGGAGGACTCCAGCTGCGGACGTGGGTAACCTGAGTGAAGTCACCGCTGATCATGCGGCTCACTTCACTTGCTGAGTGGAGCTCACAGCGGGCAGTCATGTTGCATGGCGCTCGCTGTGAGCATCAGATGTAGCAGCACTGGAAGCATTGTGAGACCTCTTGTGGATTACGTCAGACCTGGAGAGTTGTTTGGGGGGTTAATAAAGTGGTTAAAGAGGGCGCTTTTTTGTCTTTTCTTTCAAATAAAGGATTTTTTTGGGCTGTTTGTGTTTATTTACTTTCACTTACAGATTAGTGATGGGGCGGGGTCTCATAGCCGACTGCCATCACTAATCCAGTGGCTGCTGTGGGCTGCCATTAACTCCTTATTACCTTGATAGCCACCGCACCAGGGCAACGGAAGAGCTGCTATTGTTAGGCTGGAAAGGGGCCAAATAACTATGACCCTTTCTACCCTAATAATATTAGCCCCCAGTTGTCTGCTGCTCCTTGGCTGGTTTTAGAAAAATGGGGGTGACCCCACATCATTTTTTTAAAAAAAATAAATCAAATAATTAAAAAAAAAAAAAATTGAGGGATCTATATTTTTCCTAACCAAGGTTTTCCAAACAGCTGATGGTTGCAAAACGCAGCAGCTGCTGTTCTTGTGCTGGACATGAAAAATGGGGGGGACCCCACGTCATTTTTTTAACTAAATTACAAAAAAAAACAAAAAAAAAACCAGCTGGCCAAAATAGCTATCCCTTAAGCTATTAAGCTATTCTGTTATTTATTTCTATCTATTCTATATGTTCTTTCTTATTATCTATTCTATATGTTCTTTCTGTTATCTATCTCTCTATTATCTGTTTTCTATTATGTATCTAAAAAAAACAACCCGATTCACACAGAATAGCTATAGACAATGATAAAATACATAATTTTATTAATTCAACATTAAAAAACCAAAAGACAGATAGAGGGGTAGATAGATAGGTAGATAGATAGAGGGATAGATAGATAGATAATAGATAGATAGATGAAAGATAGATAATAGATAGAGAGATAGATAGATAGAGGGATAGATAGAGGGATATCTAATAGATAGATAGATAATAGAAAGATAGATGAAAGATAGATAATAGATAGAGAGATAGATAGATAGAGGGATAGATAGAGGGATATCTAATAGATAGATAGATAATAGATAGATGAAAGATAGATAATAGATAGATGATAGATAGATAGAGGGATAGATAATAGATAAAAGAGGGATAGATAGATAGATAGATGATAGATAGATAATAGACAGCTGGATATTGCATATTACACTCGCTGCAGCGAGGCCCCTTTAACGCTGTGAACTTTCTATGACCTTTTTTTAAACCTGTTGTCAGGCCCATGACGTGTTCAGGGACATTCGCCAAACAGCTTCTGATTGGAGGTCACCGTTGGCGCGAACCGCAGGTCCTATATAAAGGCCGAGCTGACTGATAGGCCCTTGTGGGTTGTAGTTGGAGCGAGGAGAAGTCGGTGTTGTGCAGTTACGTTCTTGGATCTGAGGAGTTATCGTTCGTTCATCGGAGAATTTATCGTTCGTGGATCGGAGGAGTAATATGATGGAGAGGGGATTTCCAGACAGCGTTATGGAGAAAGAAATGAGGAAGATCGGCCGCCCTGGGGGCAGAGAGGACGGGAGTTCTGGTGGCGCGAGGTGTGGACCCCTGCTGGAGCGGAGCGGTGAGTAATGTGTTCTGTGTCGTGCTGTCTGTCCCGTCACTAGATGTGATCGTGTAAATCAGCGGTCTCAAACACGCGGCCCCCAGGCCCGTGCCCCTGTAGCATCGCGGCCGGTGCAGGGGCCGCAGTCACTGTCTGCGCTTTGTTAGATGAGTGTTTTGCCGGCGGCGCTGATATCTGAGTCACGGACTCTGCGCTCTCGCGCCGGCAAAACAATCATCTGACATAAGTCACTGACAGTGGCTGCGACCCCTGCACCGGCCGCGATGCTACAGGGGCACGGGCCTGGGGAGCCGCACGAAGCAGAGATGAGGCAGCCGAGGGAGCGCGGGACAGGTGAGAAGAATGGTGTGTGTGTATGTGTGTGTATATGTGTGTGTGTGTGCGGGAAGGCACATTAACCCCTAAGCGACCTATGACGTACTGGGTACGTCATGGCTCCTTGGTACTTAAGGACCCATGACGTATCCAGTATGTCATGGCGAGATCGCGGCCCCGGTGGCTGCGATCACTTTGCATTGCAAATACCTTAGATTCGGGGAGGAGGGGAAATCAAGAGGGGTGGTTTCTCCTCCCCGGACCTATGGACGCCGGATGCGTTTTTTTGCACTGCGCCGGTTTGAGCAGTGCGGCTCAATCCAGCTCAAAAACCTATGCAACGGATGCGGTGAAAAAACGGATCCGTTACATAAGTTTTTCCATGCGGCCCTTCCGGTTTCTCACGGATGCGGCTTGATACTGAGCATGCGCAGTGCAAAAAAAACGCATCCGGCGTCCACAGGCATGCATTGTAAATGCGTTTTTTTCGCCACACAAAAAAGTGCCAGGCAACGTTCCATCTGGCGACGCATCGGCTAAATATGCCACATCCGGCAAAAAACGGTCACAATGCAAGGCCATGCGGCACAATACGGCGCTAATGCAAGTCTATGCGGGAAAAAATGCAACCGGCGGCAAAAAAAAAACCCGTTGCATTTTTCTGCAGAGCGCCGTATTGTGCCGCAGAGCAAAAACCGGATGTGTCAGTTTTTTGCAATCGGACACAATCCAGTTTATTAATTAGCAAACTTGTCCCAACTAAAGGCCCCGTCACACTAAGCAACATCGCTAGCAACATCGCTGCTAACGAACAACTTTTGTGACGTTGCTAGCGATGTTGCTGTGTGTGACATCCAGCAACAACCTGGCCCCTGCTGTGAGGTCGTTGGTTGTTGCTGAATGTCCTGGGCCATTTTTTAGTTGTTGCTCTCCTGCTGTGAAGCACACATCACTGTGTATGACAGCGAGACAGCAACAACTAAATGTGCAGGCAGCAGGAGCCGGCTTCTGCGGAGGCTGGTAACCAATGTAAACATCGGGTAACCAAGAAGCCGATATTTACCTTTGTTACCAGCCTCCGCCGCTCTCACTGCCTGTGCTGCCGGCTCCTGCTCTGTGCACATGTAGCTGCAGGACACATCGGGTTAATTAACCCGATGTGTGCTGTAGCTAGGAGAGCAGAGAGCCAGCACTAAGCATTGTGCGCTGCTCCCTGCTCTGTGCACATGTAGCTGCAGGACACATCGGGTTAATTAACCCGATGTGTACTGTAGCTAGGAGAGCAGGGAGCCAGCGCTAAGCATTGTGCGCTGCTCCCTGCTCTGTGCACATTTAGCTGCAGCACACATCGGGTAATTAACCCGATGTGTGCTGTAACTAGGAGAGCAGGGAGCCAGCGCTCAGTGTGCGCTGCTCCCTGCTCTCTGCACGTGTAGCTGAGTGCGCTGATAACCAAGGTAAATATCGGGTTGGTTACCCGATATTTACCTTAGTTACCAAGCGCAGCATCTTCCACGCGGCGCTGGGGGCTGGTCACTGGTTGCTGGTGAGCTCACCAGCAACTCGTGTAGCGACGCTCCAGCGATCCCTGCCAGGTCAGGTTGCTGGTGGGATCGCTGGAGCGTCGCTTAGTGTGACATCTCACCAGCAACCTCCTAGCAACTTACCAGCGATCCCTATCGTTGTTGGGATCGCTGGTAAGTTGTTTAGTGTGACTGGACCTTTACATCAAGGAGCATCACTCCACTTACACAATCTAAGGGGCACTTTGCACACTGCGACATCGCAGGCCGATGCTGCGATGCCGAGTGCGATAGTCCCCGCCCCCGTCGCAGCAGCGATATGTGGTGATAGCTGGCGTAGCGAAAATTATCGCTACGCCAGCTTCACACACACACTCATCTGCCGTGCGACGTCCCTGTGGCCGGCGACCCGCCTCCTTGTTAAGGGGGCGGGTCGTGCGGCGTCTCTGCGACGTCACACGGCAGGCGGCCAATCGGAGCGGAGGGGCGGAGATGAGTGGGATGTAAACATCCTGCCCACCTCCTTCCTTCCGCATATCCTACGGAAGCCGCGGTGACGCCGGTAGGAGATGTTCCTCGCTCCTGCGGCTTCACACACAGCGATGTGTGCTGCCGCAGGAGCGAGGAACAACATCGGACCGTCGCGTCAGCGTAATTATGGATTACGCCGACGCTGCACCGATGATACGATTACGACGCTTTTGCGCTCGTTAATCGTATCATCCAGGCTTTACACACTGCGATGTCGCATGCGATGCCGGATGTGCGTCACTTTCAATTTGACCCCACCGACATCGCACCTGCGATGTCGCAGTGTGCAAAGTGCCCCTCAGCCTTATCTCATGATTGTTACAATCAAAAGATACTCCGAGTGTATCAATGCACAATAAAGAATTCCATAAGCTTTTTTAGGATAAAACCCAAAACTTTATTAGGCAATCAAACATATAAATATTAAAATAAACAGGGAGACACACCTTGTTGAAGGACAGAAATATGCCACCGTTTTGAACACGCATCGGTATTTTCAGTCAGATAAAGCACAAGTATTGCAAATCGTTATTATTATTCTTTCATGTGTCAAACTATACCTGCACACTTGGTGATTAACAAATCACACTCACTGTGGTGGAATACGATAGTGATGCTGTGCATTTCTAGATGAACACCTTTATTCAGAGCATTGCCACTTGTGCTTCTGACTGTGCACATTGCAGCGTTTTCATCTGTGAATGATTGAACAACTTGGATGTGTGTCAAGACTGTTAATTACTTTTCATAATATATGTGTCTGCCCACATGTCTTATGGTGATGACAATATATAGTTTGATTATGATATTGGCGGTATATGTATACTCTTTACAGACAAAAGCCCTGATTTCATCTATTTTTATGGGCCAAATATAATATAATATACTTACCTATTTTGTTCAATCTGTGGGATTGTTATGAGCCTATAGGTGCATTGTATGTATATGCGGCTATTGACACACATCCATATTGTGGAGCATAGTATGCACAGGGCTTGAGCATGCTGACGGCAAGGCACCTATATGAATATAGGCTTATTATGCCAGAATAGCAATAACGAAGGGTGGAATTGCTGTCTGCAATGTTCATGTCTTGATAATTTTGGTTAAAATAATGATATCTTGCTACTAATAGTTTGACACATGAAAGAATAATAATAACGATTTGCAATACTTGTGCTTTATCTGACTGAAAATACCGATGCGTGTTCAAAACGGTGGCATATTTCTGTCCTTCAACAAGGTGTGTCTCCCTGTTTATTTTAATATTTATATGTTTGATTGCCTAATAAAGTTTTGGGTTTTATCCTAAAAAAGCTTATGGAATTCTTTATTGTGCATTGATACACTCGGAGTATCTTTTGATTGTAACAATCATGAGATAAGGTTTAAGACAATCCACTTTGTGCCTGGTGCGACGGATACGTCTCTGATTGTGTAAAAACTGAGGTGACGGATCCCATTTTTTTTTTCTTTGTTTTTAGGCTGAGAGAGAGAGACCCCACCATCCCCGCACATACACCGGCACTCCCCCCACCCACCATCCCCGCACATACACCGGCACTCCCCCCACCCACCATCCCCGCACATACACCGGCACTCCCCCCACCCACCATCCCCGCACATACACCGGCACTCCCCCCACCCACCATCCCCCCACATACACCGGCACTCCCCCCACCCACCATCCCCGCACATACACCGGCACTCCCCCCACCCACCATCCCCACACATACACCGACACGCACCATCACTGCACATACACCGGCACTCCCCCCACCCACCATCCCCGCACATACACCGGCACTCCCCCCACCCACCATCCCCACACATACACCGACACGCACCATCACTGCACATACACCGGCACTCCCCCCACCCACCATCCCCGCACATACACCGGGACTCCTGCACGCACCATCCCTGCACATACACCGGCACTCCCGCACGCACCATCTCCGCACATACACCGGCACTCCTGCACGCACCATCACCGCACATACACCGGCACTCCCGCACGCACCATCACCGCACATACAGCGGCACTCCTGCACGCACCATCACTACACATACACCGGCACTCCCCCCACGCACCATCACCGCACATACACCGGCACTCCCCCCACGCACCATCACTGCACATACACCGGCACTCCCGCACGCACCATCACCGCACATACAGTGGCACTCCTGCACGCACCATCACTACAGATACACCGGCACTCCCCCCACTCACCATCACCGCACATACACCGGCACTCCCCCCACGCACCATCACCGTACATACACCGGCACTCCCGCACGCACCATCACTACACATACACCGGCACTCCCGCACGCACCATCACTACACATACACCGGCACTCCCGCACGCACCATCACTACACATTCACCGGCACTCCCGCACGCACCATCACCGCACATACACCGGCACCCCCCCACGCACCATCACCGCAAATACACCGGCACTCCTGCACGCACCATCACTGCACATACACCGGCACTCCCACACCCACCATCCCCGCACATACACCGGCACTCCCGCACGCACTGTCACTACACGTACACTGGCCCTCCCGCACGCACCATCACTGCAAATACTCCGGCACTCCCGCACGCACCATCACTGTACATACACCGGCACTCCCGCACGCACCATGACCGCACATACACCGGCACTCCTGCACGCACCATCACTACACATACACCGGCACTCCCTCACGCACCATCATTGCAAATACACCGGCACTCCCGGGGGAGTTAAAGGGGTTAACCAGAAGCACAATGTTATTAAAGATAATTTGTCTAATAGAGTAGATCTTACAGTATATGTAATGTGCAACTTTTACCTATTGTAGATTAAGGTGTCAGATCTGCTTTAGAATAGAATTTTGTTGCTTTAAAATATTCTAATTTAAAATAAATACTACCAAGTTTGCATTAAGAATATTTTATATTTTTTCTGTTTATAATTATTGTTTATAAAACAATGTGATCGGCAGTGCTGAATGGGTGTGGATGGGGAGTGGTTATGGGCGTGACTAGTTGTGAAATGGGTATGGTTAGGGGCGTGGCCTAAAATCGCCGTGGCGCACACATAGCGTGACACACAGTTTGGCCCTCTTTCCTTTCTTGGAAAGTTTGGAGGTATGTGTCTGTCCTCAGAAATAAAAATGGACCCCAAAATGTGTTGTGTAATTTCTGCCAATACCCTTGTGAAAATGAGAAAATTGGAACTAAAGCAAAATTTGTATGTCAATGTGTGTTTTTATTTTCACGGCTCAATGTTATAAAACTTTGTGAAGCATCTGGGGATTTATGGTGCGCACCACGTATCTAGATGAATTCCTTGAGGGGTTTAGTTTCCAAAATGGGGTCACTTGTGGGAGTCTTCACTGTTTGCACATCAGGGGCTCTACAAATGCAGCATGCTCTCTGGAATAGATAGCAAATTCCGCTCCATCCCTTCCAGACCCCACCTTGCACTCGCACATCGTTTTTCCACTAAATATGCAGTATCAACATACTCAGGAGAAATAGGACAGAATTCTATGCTCCATATTATTTCTCCTGTAACCCTTGTGAAATGGAACAATTTTTTGCTAAATAAACACATTTTTGTGCGAAAAATTAAAATGTTAATTTAATGTTCAAAATTGCTTTAATTAGTGTGAAGCATCTAAAGGGTAAATAAGCTTCTTGGATTTGGTTTTGACTACTTTGAGGGGTGCAGTTTTTTAAAGCTGTCACGTTTAAGTATTTTCTGTCACATTGGCCCCTTAAAGTCACTCCAAATGTGAAGTGGTCCCTAAACAAAAAATTAGTTTGAGAAACTTTTAACCCATCTAGATTACTGAGAAGCAAATTGTTCCAAAATTGCTGCTGTTGTAAAGCAGATGTAAATGATGCTTATGACCTCACTGAGGAGAAGATGGAGAAATCTGACCGCCCTCGGATGGCAATGTGTCCCTCGCACCATAGACCTGAATGAGTCTTATCCGATTGAATGGCAAATTGTAGCCGGCACCAAGAGGTTCTGTCAGTAAAACAACAAATTGGGCCTCAGCACTGGCCCTCTGAAAAACGTTGGGCCGAGTGCTATTCAATAAAAAATCCGCTAGCACTCGTCCAGCTAATCCGGTGGCGTGAGCCCTTCCATCCAATATTGCAGTGTCTCAGCAACTTCAGGTTGGGCGACGTAAAACAGGAACAGAAATGTAAATGAGGCCGAATGTAAAGATTGTATCTCATCAATATCTATGTCCACTTTAATTTTTAGGTATGAAGAAGAAAATAAAAGCCGGAAAAGATGGCGAGAGCAGACAGGAGGTAAGAAATCAATAAATAGCAACCAATGTATTTGTGTAAAAGGGGTTGTCTGTATAGATAGTCTGGCCGTATGTGAGTGATGATGTGACTGTGCATGTTGTCACCATTTCCAGGTTCCTCAAGTCGTTCCTTGCTGACTAGTCTCATCTGCCTTATCTCAATTCTCTTGTGATTGGTAGCCGGGGGTGAGGGACATAGTCCAGCACCCGCCTGACACGCTACAGAAAAGGGGTTTGCAGTGTGTGTTTGGGTTGGTGCTGTGGTGCGATACCTGAGTAACCGGGTACTTCTGGGCTGTCAGTCCGCTGCTGCTGCTGCTCCAAGGAACATTCTGCAGATTCACTCCCATAAGAATAAAGTCCACACTTGGGCCAGCTATAAAACACTTTGTCTTTACTGTCACCAGTGTCTTGGAAACACCAATCTTCCCCATAGGAGAGGCACACATATTTCACAGGCATTGTTTCACAGTTCAACATGGCTCTCCCCATCACGGCTGTTCTCAGGGTCTCACCGGCATGAGAGTTTCTTCTCTACACTTCACTGTTCTCTGAAAGGCTATCTTCTACCGGGTTGCATCCGAGGATCCCAATCCTGCAGTGACGGTGACTGTCTGAAGACTAAGAGGTACTTTGCACGTTGCGACAACGCTACTGCGATATCGGTGGGGTCAAAACAAAAGTGACGCACATCCGGTAGCGACGTCGCAACGTGTAAATACTAGGAGCGGAGATGAACGAGCGTGAAACAGTCAAAAATCGCTGATCTGTGTCACGTCGTTCATTTCCATAATGTCGGTGCGTCCGCAGGTAAGATGTTGTTTGTCATTCCTGCAGCGCCACACATCGCTGTGTGTGAAGCTGCAGGACCAACAAACATCTCCTTACCTGCATCTGCCGTCCACCGGCTATGCGGAAGGAAGGAGGTGGGCGGGATGTTTACATCCTGCTCATCTCTGCCCCTCCGCTTTGATTGGCCGGCCGCTTTGTGACGTCGCTGTGACGCCTAAAGCACCTCCCCCTTAAAGGAGGGTTTCCTCGGCAGTCACAGCGACGTCGCCGACCAGGTATGTGAGTGTAAAGCTGCCGTAGCGATAATGTTCGTTACGGCAGCTCGCACTACATATCACAGGTGCGACGGGGGCGGGTACTATCGCGCTCGGCATCGCTATCATTAGCTAGCGATGTCGCAGCGTGCAAAGTACCCCTAAGGTCCTTACAATAACCGCACTATTCACTTTATCCTTCTTGGCGCTATTCTAGTTCACGCTCTACTTCCAGGCTACCTCTCTGTAACATAATGCTTCAGTTCACCAGCTTCTGATTTCCTCCTGCCCAATGCTTCTGCCTGTTTCTCTACCGCTGCACCACTCAGCTGCTTCTTCACACCATCTCTGGCACTATCTGACTAAGGCTATGTCCGCATGTTGCATTATTTTCTTATGTATTGGTTGCGTTTTAAACTGCATTGTGTTATTTGACAAACTGCATGCGTTTTGCTTCCCCAGCAAAGGCTATGAGAAATCAGAATTTCCATCTGCACGTTGCATTCTTTTTGTCAGCGTTTATTTTGACATATATTTCTCAAAATCTTTGACCAAAAAAAGCAGCATGTTCATTCTTTTTGCGTTTTGGTCATGTTTTGTCACCCATTGAAATGAATAAGGTATGTCCAAAATGCAACCAAAATGTTAGCTGTGCGTTTCCACTGCTTTTTGGTTGCATTTTGTATGCATTTTTTGTCAACAAAAACGCAGGTCACCAACTTTTCTCCATTCTCTCTCTGTCTCTCTCTGTCTCTCTCCGCTTCATACTCACCATTTACTGGCGTAGGTGTCACGCTACTCCTGCAGCGCCTTTCCTCTGCTTCTGAAAGTGCCGACCGCTCATTAGGCTCATTTCATATTGACTGCTTCCCCGCCCACCGACGCCTATGATGGGGCGTGTCTGACTGCAACCAAATGCTGAGTGTCAGCTGTCTGACTACAACCAATCACAGATGCCGGTGGGCGGGTCTATATCATATAGTAAAATAAATAAATAATTAAAAAACAAACAAACAATAAATGGCGTGTGGTCCCTCTCCATTTTGAAACCCAACCAAGATAAAACCTCACAGATGAGGGATGGTATTCTCAGGCTGGGAGACCCACGTTATTGGGAGCCCCCTAGCCTAAAAATATCAGCCAACCGGAATTGCCGCATCCGTTAGATGTGACAGTCCCAGCACTTTACCCAGATCATCCTGATTGCCCTGGTGCGGTGGCAATCCGGGTAATAAGGAGTTAATGGAAGCCCATGGAAGCCTCTAAGTCCTAGATTAGTCATGGCAGGCGTCTATGAGACTCCCCCTCATCACTAATTTGTAAGTGAAAGTAAATAAACACTAACACAGAAAAATCCTTTATTTCAAATAAAAGACAAAAAAGCTGTTGCACAGCTTCTAGCTTCCCAGTTGCAGAACAAAGTTCACAGAGCAGATTACATGGGATAACAAGCTCTTTACTTCTGAGAGAACATGAGGTAATGATTTGCACAGTCATACAGCATTGCATCAGGAAGTGAAAAACGAAACCAGGAAGAAAAGAAAAGACTTTTTACAATACAGTGAGTAAGGAAACTTTACACAACATCGCCATCTACCGTTAGATCAGCATAAAGTCCTCCGTCACACATATACAAAGAAGTCCTCATCTGTTGCATATACCAACAAAAGCACTCTCTTTCATCACTTTATTAACCTTCCAACCTTCCCACCAGGTCGGACATAATCCACACAAGGTCCCACGACGCTTCCAGCACTGCTAAATCTGACCCTCACAGCGAGCGCCATAGAACAAAACTGCCCGCTGTGAGGTTCAGGCCGCAACTGAAGTGAGTAGCGCTATCAGCAGTGACGTCACTCAGGTTAGCTGCTGCCACAGCTGGAGTCCTCCATCTGTGACAGTGTGACGCCCTAGCAGCAGTCGGACTGCTCGGCAGACACTTTGATGAAAAACAAAAAGGTTTTTTACGGGGGAGAATATTTGTGACGCCACCTGCGGTGTGCGGTAATAAGGAATACCGCCGCTGCTGTATGGGAGTGCCGGGGCTGATGGTGTTGGGGCAGCCTGGTGGTGATTCCCTCCGCAGGTAGGGGCCCCGGGACTCAGGGTAGGGAATAGGTAGGAACAGCCTATATTGATATAGGGCCGGCAGGGCGCTGGGGAGCCAGGGTACTCACTCAGGTGTGATGACGCATTCAGTGGACACAGACTCTGAGGTAAACAAAGTCTCTTGGTACTGCTGCACTCGGTGACTGCACGTGCGGTGGTCCCTTTCAGTGATTCTGTGGTGGACTGGAGCCTTCCTCCATACACTGTATACTGTGTGTGTCCCTGGCCCCGTTGGCTTGAAACCTTCGGGTCCCGTCCCTCTTTTTAATTGGGACCTGCTCTTAGCAGCTGGCACGTGGGATTTTCTGTGACTGCTCTGTGTGGGAAGTCCTATCCCTCCGCTGTGCTGACGCCGCTAATCTCTGAGCCGTCAAGTACAGGCCACTGTCTGCGACCCAGCCAGGCTCTCCTCAGGGAGCTCTTAATCCCCAGGTCCTCTCTCTTTTTCAGTTACTACCAACTGTCTAACTGACTCCTCCCACCAGCCTGTCTGACTCATAGGTGGGCGGTTCCTTTCCCAGCTGGAACCACGCCCCTGGTGTGCCTGACAAGTGTAGTGTTTGGGTGACTAGGATTTATGCTGTTAGTACAGAATCACTGTTGCGGACCCCGGAACCAAGGAGGGTGGGCCCTGCACCAAGGATAGAGAATAGTGCAGTTCCCTGTGACACCCTGGACTAGTCCAGGGGCGTCACAACAGCATATCACCCGAGTGACTGAAGTGAGCTACGCAATCAGCGGTGCTGTCACTCAGGTGATTTCCGGTCACAGCAGGAGTCCTCCACCCGTGACGGCAAATCACCCGAGTGACTGAAGTGAGCAGCACGATCAGCGGTGCCGTCACTCAGGTGATTTGCGGTCATAGCTGTAGTCCTTCAGCCAGAATTGGTGCAATGTTAGGCTGGAAAGGGCCAAATAACGATGGCCCTTCCCACCCTAATAATATCAGCCCCAGATTGGCTGCTGTACCTTGGCTGGTTTTAGAAAAATGGGGGTGACCGCATGTCATTTTTTAAAAAGAAAAAAAAAAATCACTAAAAAAAGTGTGGGATCTCCTCTATTTTTCAGAACCAGCCAAGGTACAGCACACAGCTGAGGGTTGCAGCCCGCAGCTTCTGCTGTTCCTGTGCTAGATAAGAAAAATAGGGGGGCCCCAATTCAATTTTTTTTACCCCAAAAAATAAAAAAAACAGCTGGAAAAGCTAGCTGTCACTCTTTCGAGCTATTCTGTTATTTCTTTCTATCTATTCTATATATTCTTTCTTATTGTCTATTCTATATATTCTTTCTATCTAACTATTATTTTTATTTTTTTCTATCTCTTCTATCTATCAATTATCCTAATCTATCATATTTTATTTCTCCTTTAAAAAACTCACCCTGTCAAAAACGCATCCAAAATGCTTGCGTTTTGGATGCATTTTTTTTTGTCAAGCGCAGTGTTTGCAATTGTCAAAGTCTGCCAGAGGGTGCAATTTTTTTTGTCAAATCAAGAACGCAAGTTGCACACATACCCTTACTAACTCGGGAACTCCCAACCCCTATGCTATGAGGCCTGCTACACCAAAACTCCTAGTCCTGCATCTCTTGTGCAAGACTCCCTCCTAGCAAATAGGGAGCCCAATGCCACCTTGTCACAGCGACAGAATTGTGGCACAACTCACATAAAACTTACACAATATACATTGGCAATGCAGCGCACGATGTCTTCAGGGGAGTACTGACCATGGGTAACCCTCTTATATCCCTCCCCTCTTTAACCTTGGTCATTCCCGACCAACTGGGCATCTGAAAAACATAAAAGCATGCACACATTCTACACTTAAAACAGTATCAAAACATTTCTTGATTTAAACATGAGGACTGTGGCCAACAACAGTACCCCACTCAGTCCAAGGAAGCAGTCTCTTTGTTTGGGACTTTGATTACCCACAAAATTGTTTTGTCATTATCTCCCACCAACTGCAAAGTGGGGGGCATATTTCTTTAAGAAAAATTCATCCACAAAGTTCTGGGGGCACAAACTGAAAAACACTGTCCTGTTTCCTGACCTGGCCAGCACATCGGGTCATCCGTTTCACTTTTCCCTCCTCCATGCTGCACAGGATAGGGCTCAGTCTCTCAGGGGCCATGGACTTTTCCCCCCATGGACTTTGTCCTGAAACAGGACAGGACTAAGTCCAGGGGGCAACGTCCATAAACAGGACATGATTAGTCCACAGGGGCAAAATGGGCCAAGTCCATGAGAGCTGCAAGGGACTCCTGGGCCGAAGTCACAGTCTTCCTCCTGCCCCAAGGGCTGGCAGAGTTCCCAAATCCAGCAGGGGGGCGCAACATGTGCCGAGCTTGGATTGGGGGGAAACAAAAAAACACACAGTTCAGACCACGAGGGGTATTACAACATCCCTCCACAATAATCAAAAGCAAAAACCTGGCCTTGTCCGGCCGCGAGGGTTATCATATTATCCCTTGGCTCACACAGGGCAACATCTCAGCCCAACAGAGGCTCATGGCCTTTAAAGGGGTTATCCGGCTTAATTTGCTTTTTTTTTATTATTTCCCTATGGGGCTACATTGGGGCAGGTAAGTAGATAGAGACCACTTACCTGCCCTGCTGTCAGCCCCTCTCCCCCGGCTCAGAGCGGTCATGTGACCGCTCCTGCCGCGATTTTGCTGCTTCCGGTCATTTCATGTCTACATGGGCAGGGCCATGTTGACATGCAAATGTGGAAACAGCATGTCGCCTCCTTGCTGGGCTGTACAGTGCGATGAGCCCCGCCCCCCTTCCCTGCACCCTCCCACACATTCCCCCGCACCTCCCCCTGCACTGCTGTGGGGGTCCGTGACCTGGCGGCGGGGCCTGGCGGCAGCTGCCATGGTGTCAGCTCCAGCACCGGCCCCCCTGCTCAGGATCACACATTCAAATATACCGGCATCACAGATCACAGATGCCGGTACATTTGAAAGTGCTGATGAGAAGCAGCGCAGCGCTGCTTCTCATCTTGCACGCTGTCTGAACTCTCTTCAGCACAGCGGTGAAGTCACCACTGTGCTGATATGTCTAGAGCACAGACAGCGCGCGAACGTGCAGGAGCGGCGGGGACCGATGACGGGTGAGTATGTACTCCCTATGGGGTGGTGTGTGTGTGTGTGTGTGTGTGTATGCGGTGCACAGCCCGATGTGTGTGTGTGTGTGTGTATGTATGTTTGTGTATGCGGTGCACAGCCCGATGTGTGTGTATGCGGTGCAGAGCCTGATGTGGTGAGGGGTGCAGAGCCCGATGTGGTGTGGGGTGCAGAGCCCGATGTGGGGCTGTTATTTGCAATGCTGTAGTGTAGTGCGCTGCCCTGTAGTGCCCTGCCCTGTAGTGCCCTGCCGTGCAGTGCGCTGCCGTGCAGTGCGCTGCCGTGTAGTGTGCTGCCCTGTAGTGCGCAGCCCTGTAGTGTCCTGTAGTGTCCTGCCCTGTAGTGCTCTGTAGTGTCCTGCCCTGTAGTGTCCTGTAGTGTCCTGCCCTGTAGTGTCCTGTAGTGATCTGCCGTGTAGTGTGCTGCCCTGTAGTGTCCTGTCCTGTAGTGTCCTGTAGTGCGCTGCCCTGCAGTGTCCTGCCCTGTAATGTGCTGCCCTGTAGTGTCCTGTCCTGTAGTGTCCTGTACTGTGCTGCCCTGTAGTGTCCTGTAATGTGCTGCCCTGTAGTGTCCTGTCCTGTAGTGTCCTGTAATGTGCTGCCATGTAGTGTCCTGCCCTGTAGTGCCCTGTAGTGTGCTGCCCTGTAGTGTCCTGTAATGTGCTGCCCTGTAGTGTCCTGTCCTGTAGTGTCCTGTAATGTGCTGCCCTGTAGTGATCTGTCCTGTAGTGTCCTGTAATGTGCTGCCCTGTAGTGTACTGTAATGTGCTGCCCTGTAGTGTCCTGTCCTGTAATGTGCTGCTCTGTAGTGCCCTGTAGTGTGCTGCCCTGTAGTGTCCTGTAATGTGCTGCCCTGTAGTGTCCTGTCCTGTAGTGTCCTGGAATGTGCTGCCCTGTAGTGATCTGCCCTGTAGAGTCCTGCCCTGTAGTGCCCTGTAGTGTGCTGCCCTGTAGTGTCCTGTAGTGTCCTGCCCTGTAGTGTCCTGTCCTGTAGTGTCCTGTAATGTGCTGCCCTTTTGTCTCCTGCCCTGTAGTGCCCTGTAGTGTCCTGTCCTGTAGTGTTCTGTAATGTGCTGCCCTGTAGTGTCCTGTCCTGTAGTGTCCTGTAATGTGCTGCCCTGTAGTGTCCTGTAGTGTCCTGTAATGTGCTGCACTGCAGTGTCCTGCCCTGTAGTGTCCTGCCGTGTAGTGATGAGAGGTCAGTGCTGGGGCAGAATATACTGACAGGGAATGTGTGTGCAGGGGGCGGACAGAGGGTGCGGCTGGACACTGGGGTGGGGCTGGACACTGAGGCCGGGCGGTGCCAGCTGTGACTGGGAGGTTTTGCACAGGAAGTGGTCATGTTTGCTGGAGCTGAATGTAAACAAGAAGCTGCACAGAATAAAGAGATAATTCAAGAGGAACAAAAGTTAGAAAACAAAAAATAACAATGTAGGGGTGATTAATATGACAATACAGCACAGATTAGCTTAAACTCAAACATTTTTGTTATGTCGGACAACCCCTTTAACTTTTTCTCACAGGAGGGCAGTCGGGAACTGGCCTCCCCGTCCACAAACTGGCAATTTTTCAATTGTCCTCAGCCACTTCCAGCCTTCTTCTTTTCTGAGGTCAACCTCTTTTTACATGCATCAATTGTATTTGGGGACATCGGGCGTCGCCATATCCATGGGTTTCTCATCCGGTCGGCTCCATCCGGGTGCTCCTGCTTCCCCCGGGGTCCTCTCCAAGTACATTTGGTAGACTTTGTCTCCGGTGATGATCACCGAGGGGGCTGCTGCAGCCACTGCAAGGGATGGCGGATGTTCTGCCTGTTTCCGCGCCGGTCATTGGGTTGTCTGGTGCTCCCTCTGTTCTCTCAGGCCCGCCGGAGCCGCTGATCTAGTTGGCTCAGCAGCTACTGCTCTCTGTCGTTTCTCCATGCGCTCCGCCTCGGCCTCCGCAGGCTGTGTCACCCCGACCATGCACCATCCCTTTCGGCATTGCAGCTTTATAAAGGTGACCCTCTCTCCCACATAGAGGGTCCGCAGCCAGGAAAGGAGAGACGGCCTGGTCACCATGGCCCGGTTGACGTAGACCTGGTGACAGGTATACTCCTCCTCGATAAAGCCGTAGCCTTTGGTCCTAGTTGAAAGTGACTTCCCAGCCTGAGGAGCATTGGCAATCGAATTTGTGCCTTTTAGGACCGTCCTTCCAGTCCCGAGCCAATGCATCCGCCTGCATTCTCTCCCTCACAACTGCCTCCTAATCCTGCAGGGTCCAAGCTGTCACCCAGTCACTTGGGGGCAGGGCTGCTGCTGGCACCTGCTCGCGTCAGGGCTCACTGCCAGGTACGTGGCTCATGGGTCTCAGCAGCATGTCTCTCCCCCTGCAGTATTTGGGAGCGGAGGCCTCCAACGGTGCGGCACCAGGTCGGAACCAGGGCACAATCGGTCCTACCTCTTCAAGGCCTGACTCCTCCTCCGACTTCAGCTCCATTTCTTCCAGGGCTGGCATGTCTGGATCATCTGCTGGGGCCTCTGTCTTTTTCTCCGGGGCTCAACCGGCCGCAGGGGCTGCTTCCACATCTTCCGGTTCCGCCATCGTCAGCCTGGCCCAGCAGTGTATTTTTAGTTCAGTGCGGACAAGACCCAGGGCGGGGTGCGCAGTGGCACCCCAGCTGACATAGATGAGTGACTCCGCTCATGAATCTGCCGGAGTTTTGCTCACCAACTGCTCCTGGAGTCATCAGCTGGATAATCCCCGGCAGCTCTCGTGGGTCTCAGGAATTCTCCGTATCTTCCTCACACAACTTTCTTTCTCCTTGACATCTCACAAAATGGCGCCAGCCGACTTAGTGACACACGTTTTGTGTCCTGGGGCCCGCCTCTTCTGGTGCCAGTGGCCTGCTGCGTCACTTGTCCATCTCGCCAGCCGCGCCCATAGCCACGCCCCTCGCTGACACTGGAGGTCACTCACCAGTAGGCGTTTCTTCGGTGACCACACCCCTCTCACCTGGGTGCATTCTGCTCCAGGACGGACCTCATCTTCAGTGCCTCCGCTCTTTATGGCTGCCACTCCTCCGGACCGAGTATGTTTTCGCACCATTGAGCGCTGTCGCCTCCCACGATGGGCAGGGTCTCTCTCCCTCTGGTCACTCGTCACCATCTTGGGGTCCACGCTGTCGTCCGCCATCTTAATTTTCAGTCTCTTTATAACACAGTCCATTCGTGGTGCCTGTTGCAGCCGCTTCGCGTCAGGTGTTCCACAAACCGCACCAGGGATTTTTATTTATTATTATTATTATTATTTATTTATAGAGCACCATTGATTCCATGGTACTGTACATGAGAAGGGGTTACATACAGAACACATATACAAGTTACAGTAGACAGACTAGTACAAAGGGAAAAGGACCCTGCCCTTGCGGGCTTACATTCTATAGGATTTTGGGGAGGAGACAGTAGGTGCGGTGTAGGTTGGGCGGCGGCTCCGCACGTTGGTCAGGCGAATAGCTGTCACTGCTGGGTTCCTCGTCGTGGCAGGTGCTATGGCAGGCAGGATGATGAAGCGGGTCCCTGGTGGATGATGAGGCTTTTATTGGCCGTTGGCACCTAAGCGCAGGGCAGTGGCGCTGGAAAGTTTGAGCCAACACAATCTCTGCTGGTTCAGGGTGTAGTTTACTCACAACTTCAGCTGCCAGCCTGGTCACACTGGTCACTGCCATGATGGGCTCAGGTTAATCCCAGATCCGGTCATGGGTGATCACTGGCATTGTGAAAGGAGAAGGAGAGAGTGAGTGTCCTATTTCTAGGGTGTCCCCCTCAGCAGTTAGGTACCCCTGCTGAGCTCCTGCTCCAACGCTCAGAGCCCAGTAAAATCCAAGTTTTCCAGAGAGATCTTGCCATAACTATGGTCTGGACTCAACTGTGTGAGTGTGTTGCGCCTTCCTCTACCACCAGTGGAACCCACCCCCCAGGTGGCTGGCTTCAGTGATCGGGAAGTCCCATAACCGTTATGACCACCCCCTTACTTGAGATAGATACAACACCTCACTTGAGGTGCAGTACCCTGTGGCGACCTGAACCTCAGGGGTGCCACACTTCCACCACACTCTTCCCTGTAATAAAGTGTCAGCAGTGACTTCTGTGCCCCTGATTGTCTTACTAGTGCAGTGTTGCCCCCAACCCCACCGTGTGCAGTTTTCCTTATGCAATCATTTATCCCCATGTGCCTCCTTCCCCCGTGCGCTGTCTTCCTAGTGCATTGTCACACCCCTATGTGCTGTTGTCTGCCCGCCATTATGCGGCCTTCATTGTGCTTTTTCTTCCCAGTGCGAGGAGCTAAGCGTCCAGACTGGCAGACACCAGTGGCGTCACCTGTGGGGCGACGCTGATGTCCTGTATCGCTGGGTATAATGACACTTCTCATTGCTCAGGACACTGGGGGAGACGCTGCACTAGGAAAACACCCAGGGAGACAGCAGTGACAGCGCTGCACATGAAACAAGTGTCACTGGTAAATCATTGTTTCAGGGAGGGGCAGACGCTGTGGAAGTGACACTGACACTGCTCCCCCCAATGCTTTGAGTATCCCAGCATGCACTGCAGTATTCAGACAAAAAATTAGGTAAGAAAAAAAACAAAGAAGCAGTTAGGGTAGATGGGGAAACGGTAGAACATTTTTACAGCCTAGTATATTAGAAAACAGCTTATATTATGGCACTAAATGTTTCAAAATTCCATGTCTGCTGGTGCGGTTTCTCTTTAAAACAATAAACCGTGCTCTACTCACTCTCCCTGGGTCCAGCACGGACTCTGCCGTTTTTGTTTGCAGCGTTAATGACACGTTGACAACCAGTCAGTGAGCTCAGCATCTTTTCTCACTGCAGACAACAGCAGCCAGCGGCAGAGATTCAGTGCTGGACCAGGGGAGGGTGAGTAAAAAGCTAGTGGTTGTAAAAACCTCTGCATCTGGGTAAGTGGGGGTGCTCTGAAAGTAGAAAACCTTATTAAAGTGGATTCCCAAGGAATTTATAATTATACCCTATCAACAAAATAGGAAACCACTTACTAATAGTGGAAAGTCCAAAGGTTAGTGGACAATGCTTTGGAAAACCCAGACAAAGCAATTAAGGCTGAGCATGCACACCCCTGCTCCACTCATTGTCTATGGCACTGGTGAAGATATCTGAGCTCTTTATTGGCGATTTCCAGCAGTCCCATAGGCAATGGGCATTTCCACTATACCTGGACCACTGACATCTTTACACAATAATTCTCTACTCACGACAGATTTAACAGGCAACGTATTTCTTCACATGTCCAGAGGTATGGTGTCCATAATGAGGGATCTAGTGTCCAATGTGGGTATGAGGCCCCTTCATTCTTTCTTTCCTGACTACCGCAGTCCCGCAGGAGCTTGGCTTGGTTCTGAGCAATTGAAGAGTTTTATTAACTCCCTTTCACCACAAACAAACTTTTATAGGCCCTTGATGCCCTTTGAGTCTCTGTGTCTGGGGGGAGAGCCTATGGAAAACACCATTGCCCTGCTGTACAAAATGTTCCAGATTGAGTTGTCTGGACAGGAAGATGATGTCCCTTTCTTCTTAAAATGGGAGGTGGATTTGGGGAGACCCCTCACGCGTGAAGAACGCTCAAAAATATTACCCTTTACCCACAAGTCGTCGCTGGATGTAGCGTCACAGGAGCGGGGCTACAAAATAGTTTCTAGGTGGTATCACTGCCCCTCCAGAATTCATTCCATGTTCCCATCTGTCTCTGAAGAATGCTGGAGATGCGCAAACGATAGAGGCTCATACATCCACATGTGGTGGTCTTGTCCTCTCCTACAATATTTTTGGATAGACGTGTTTGCCCTTCTGAATAAAGTGTCATCCACTAGGTTTGAGCCGACGCCGGTACTGGCTTATCTATCCTTAAGCAATATCTCGATCGCCAACTTCAAGAGAAGTCTGTTAAGGCATTTTTTGACGGGGGCAAGGAGATTAATCCCAAGGTACTGGAGGCAGAACAAAGTGCCCTGGCGGGCTGAACTGGTGGCCGAGATTAACCAGATCTATAGGATGGAGGAGCTGGTCGGCCAGGCGTCGGACTCGGGGGAGCGAGTGTTCAGGCTGTGGGCTGTGGGTGCCGTGGATTATGTACAGAGAGACACCAGACCTGGTAATATGGCTTCAAGCCTCAGTTGGGGGCATGAGACCTCTGTGATTGTCCATTCCATAAAACAAAAGTGCCTGGGGCTGCACACGACCCAGACGAGACATCATCTTGGTCCTTCTTTTCTTTTTCCTCTCCCCCCTACATTTCTTCTTTTCTCATCTTTCTTTCCTCCTTGTACATTTTATGTTATGTTTACATAGTTAGCCCGGATTGCCATCTCAGAGACTTTGTGCATCTACTTTGCCTCCCCTTTCTAAACGAGGCTGCATACATTTTTGCATGGGGGGTGGATTATTGGTCACCCAGTGGGCATCATCTCCAAAACAAAGCTATTACATGGGTGATGATGGTCTGACCTGAAGTGTGTAATCAAAGGAATTATTATGCAAGTAGAAAAGTGTTGTATTACTTATTACCTCCAAGATTTGAGTTATTCTACTCTATATCATATGTTGCCTATCCTATAACTTGTAAACCTGTTCTTTATTTGAATAAAATCTGCTTTACACAAAAAATATACACATATTTGCTATTGCTGCGTTCAGAAATGCCCAATCTATCAAAATATAAAATCAATTAATCTGATCGGTAAAGAGCACAGGGAGAAAAAAAATTCCAAACACCAAAAGTATGTTTTTTGGTCTCTACAACATTTCATTAAAATGCAATTACAGGCGATCAAAACTTCGCATCTACCCAAAAATAGAATAATTAATAACGTTAGTTCAAGACACAAGAAATAAGTGGTTGTTGAGGACCAGATCCCGAAAAATGAGAATGCTACAAGTCATGAAAAATGGCGCAACCCTCCCCCCCCACCACTCAGATAAAAGTAGAACTATACATGTTTGTTATCTACGAACTCGTGCTCACCTAGGGAATCATACTGTCAGGTCAATTATAACATAAAGTGAACACTGTAAGTTAAAAAAAAAACACCGAAAAGCAATTGTGCAATTGCACTTTTTTTTTTTTTGCAATTTCACCGCACTTGGATTTTTTTTCAGTCTTCCAATACAACATGGGCAGAATGGTGTTACTCAAAAGTGCAATTCGTCCCGCAAAAAAAACCAAGCCCTCATATAGCTATATTGACAAAAAAATACAAAAAGTTATGGCTCTTGGAAGTAGAGGAGGAGAAAAAAAATGGAAAACCGGCGGGTGGTGAAGGGGTTAAAGAGAGCACAGAAAATCCAAAGCAAAATTGGGATAGGCGGACACCGCTAAAGACACGGCCTTACAATTTATATATAAGGGACTGGAGGGAGGTTTAGTTCTGATGGCCATTTTATGAGCTATGAGGCTGCACACAGAAAGGTGAGCAAGATGGCACTTATAAAAATTGTTCTTCATCAAACTCTGTTCTCCCAAATGAAATGTGTTGGAGGAGAGCAGCAGAACCAGCAACATAATTACTGGAAGTGGCCCAGGACAGAAGAGTGGCTTTATTATCGGAAGGGGGCAAGTATGGGGTGGAAGGGCATTATTATAAGTGGGGGCCCAGGACAGGAGGGGGGGAGGGTATTTTAAGAGGGTGCCCAGGAGAGGGCATTATTATATGAAGGGGCCCAAGATGGAGTGTGGGGGGGGCAATATTATAAGAGGGTGCCCAGGACGGGATTCGGGGAGGCATTATTATAAGAGTATCCATGAGAGTAGGGGGCACTATTATAGGGTGGGGGACATTATTATAAGAGGGTGTCCAGGAGAGGAAGGGGCCCAGGACGGAGTGGGGGGACATTATTATCAGTGGGTGCCCAGGAGAGGATGGGGCATTATTATAGAAAGGGGCCCAGTATGGGGTTGGGGGGGTATTATTATAAGAGGGTGCCCAGGAGAGGAAGGAGCCCAGGACGGAGTGGGAGGACATTATTATGAGGGTGCCCAGGAGAGGAGGGGGCATTATTGGAAGGGCCCAGGATGGGTGACAATTACTATATGGGGGAGAATGAGGAATGTTGATTGCTTTATGAGAAGTGGGGATTTTAATCCCTTCACCCCCGGGCGATTTTTCATTTTTGTTTTTTTCTCACCTTCTGAGAGCCATAACTTTATTTTTTTTCCCCATCAGTATTGCCATAGAAGGGCTTATTTTTTTGCGGAACAGTTTGTACTTTTGAATGACCTCATTTATTTTACCATGTAGTGTACTGGAAAACAGGAAAAAAAATCCCAAATGTGGAGAAATTGTGAAAAGAAGGGAATTTTGTTACTTACCGTAAATTCCTTTTCTTCTAGCTCTTATTGGGAGACCCAGACGATTGGGTGTATAGCACTGCCTCCGGAGGCCACACAAAGCAATTACACTAAAAAGTTTAAGGCCCCTCCCCTTCTGGCTATACACCCCCAGTGGGATCACTGGCTCACCAGTTTTAGTGCAAAAGCAAGAAGGAGGAAAGCCAATAACTGGTTTAAACAAATTCACTCCGAGAAACATCGGAGAACTGAAAACCGTTCAACATGAACAACATGTGTACCCGCAAACAAACCAAAAATCCCGAAGGACAACAGGGCGGGTGCTGGGTCTCCCAATAAGAGCTAGAAGAAAAGGAATTTACGGTAAGTAACAAAATTCCCTTCTTCTTCGGCGCTCTATTGGGAGACCCAGACGATTGGGACGTCCAAAAGCTGTCCCTGGGTGGGTAAAGAAATACCTCATGTTAGAGCTGCAAGACAGCCCTCCCCTACGGGGAGGCAACTGCCGCCTGCAGGACTTTTCTACCTAGGCTGGCGTCCGCCGAAGCATAGGTATGCACCTGATAATGTTTGGTGAAAGTGTGCAGACTCGACCAGGTAGCTGCCTGGCACACCTGTTGAGCCGTAGCCTGGTGTCGCAATGCCCAGGACGCACCCACGGCTCTGGTAGAATGGGCCTTTAGCCCTGACGGAACCTGAAGCCCCGCAGAACGGTAGGCTTCAAGAATTGGTTCTTTGATCCATCGAGCCAGGGTGGCCTTAGAAGCCTGCGACCCCTTGCGCTTACCAGCGACAAGGACAAAGAGTGCATCCGAACGGCGCAGGGGCGCTGTGCGGGAAATGTAGATTCTGAGTGCTCTCACCAGATCTAACAAATGTAAATCCTTCTCATACCGATGAACTGCATGAGGACAAAACGAAGGCAAAGAGATATCCTGATTAAGATGAAAAGAGGATACCACCTTCGGGAGAAACTCCTGAATGGGGCGCAGCACTACCTTGTCCTGGTGGAAGACCAGGAAGGGAGCCTTGGATGACAGCGCTGCCAGCTCAGACACTCTCCGAAGAGATGTGATCGCTACCAGAAAAGCCACTTTCTGTGATAGCCTAGAAAGTGAAACCTCCCTCAGAGGCTCGAAGGGCGGCTTCTGGAGGGCAACTAGTACCCTGTTCAGATCCCATGGATCTAACGGTCGCTTGTACGGGGGTACGATATGACAAACCCCCTGCAGGAACGTGCGCACCTTGGAAAGTCGAGCTAGACGCTTCTGAAAAAAGACAGATAGCGCCGAGACTTGCCCTTTAAGGGAGCCGAGCGACAAACCTTTTTCTAACCCAGATTGGAGGAAAGAAAGAAGGATAGGTAATGCAAATGGCCAGGGAGACACTCCCTGAGCAGAGCACCAGGATAAGAATATCCTCCACGTTCTGTGGTAGATCTTAGCAGACGTGGGCTTCCTAGCCTGTCTCATGGTGGCAACGACCCCTTGGGATAAGCCTGAAGACTCTAGGATCCAGGACTCAATGGCCACGCAGTCAGGTTGAGGGCCGCAGAATTCCGATGGAAAAACGGCCCTTGGGACAGTAAGTCTGGTCGGTCTGGCAGCGCCCACGGTTGGCCGACCGTGAGATGCCACAGATCCGGATACCACGCCCTCCTCGGCCAGTCTGGAGCGACGAGTATGACGCGGCTGCAGTCGGATCTGATCTTGCGTAGCACTCTGGGCAAGAGTGCCAGAGGTGGAAACACATAAGGGAGCCGGAACTGCGACCAATCTTGCACTAGGGCGTCTGCTGCTAGAGCTCTTTGATCGCGAGACCGTGCCATGAAGGTTGGGACCTTGTTGTTGTGCCGAGACGCCATTAGATCGACGTCCGGCCTTCCCCATCGGCGACAGATTTCCTGAAACACGTCCGGGTGAAGGGACCATTCCCCTGCGTCCATGCCCTGGCGACTGAGGAAGTCTGCTTCCCAGTTTTCTACGCCGGGGATGTGAACTGCGGATATGGTGGAGGCCATGGCTTCCACCCACATCATAATGCGCCGGACTTCCTGGAAGGCTTGCCGACTGCGAGTCCCGCCCTGGTGATTGATGTATGCCACCGCTGTGGAGTTGTCCGATTGAATTCGGATCTGCTTCCCTTCCAGCCACTGCTGGAAGGCTAGCAGGGCAAGAAACACCGCTCTGATTTCCAGAACATTGATCTGAATGCTGGACTCCTGCTGAGTCCACGTACCCTGAGCCCTGTGGTGAAGAAACACTGCTCCCCACCCTGACAGACTCGCGTCTGTCGTGACCACCGCCCAGGACGGTGGTAGGAAGGATCTTCCCTGTGATAAGGAGGTGGGAAGAAGCCACCACTGCAGAGAGTCCTTGGCCGTCTGGGAAAGGAAGACTGTCCTGTCCAGGGATTTTGACTTCCCGTCCCATTGGCGGAGAATGTCCCATTGAAGTGGACGCAGATGAAACTGCGCAAACGGAACCGCCTCCATTGCCGCCACCATCTTCCCGAGGAAGTGCATGAGGCGTCTTAAGGAGTGCGACTGACTCTGAAGGAGAGCCTGCACCCCCGTCTGTTGTGACCTCTGCTTGCTCAGCGGAAGCTTCACTATCGCTGAGAGAGTATGAAACTCCATGCCAAGATACGTTAGTGATTGGGTCGGTGACAGATTTGACTTTGGGAAGTTGATGATCCACCCGAACGCCTGGAGAGTCTCCAGTGCAAAATTCAGGCTGAGTTGGCATGCCTCCTGAGAGGGTGCCTTGACCAATAGATCGTCCAAGTAAGGGATCACAGAGTGTCCGTGAGAGTGCAAGACTGCTACCACTGCTGCCATGATCTTGGTGAACACCCGGGGGGCTGTCGCCAGACCAAATGGCAGAGCCACGAACTGAAGATGTTCGTCTCCTATCACGAAGCGCAGAAAGCGTTGGTGCTCCGTAGCAATCGGCACGTGAAGATAAGCATCCTTGATGTCTATTGACGCTAGGAAATCTCCTTGGGACATTGAGGCAATGACTGAGCGGAGGGATTCCATCCAGAACCGCCTGGCGTTCACATGCTTGTTGAGCAGTTTTAGGTCCAGAACGGGACGGAAGGAGCCGTCCTTTTTTGGAACCACAAAGAGGTTGGAGTAAAATCCTCGGCCCCGTTCCAGAGGGGGGACAGGGATCACGACTCCTTCTGCTCTTAGAGAGTCCACCGCCTGCAGCAGGGCATCTGCTCGGTTGGGGTGTGGGGAGGTTCTGAAGAACCGAAGTGGAGGCCGAGAACTGAACTCGATTCTGTACCCGCGAGACAAAATGTCTGTTACCCACCGGTCCTTGACCTGTGACAGCCAAATGTCGCAAAAGCGGGAGAGCCTGCCACCG